>NW_022991483.1:47500-50976 GCF_902827175.1 Gymnodraco acuticeps
TGTTCAGGTGTATATCAGTATGTAGTGTCTCTACTTTAAAGAGTCCTCTTCCTGCTGATGTTCAGGTGTATATCGTATGTAGGTCTCTCTACTTAAAGAGTCCTCTCCTGCTGATGTTCAGGTGTAATCAGTATGTAGAGCTCTCTTTAAAGAGAGTCCTCCTCCTGCTGATGTTCAGGTGTATATCAGTATGTAGGTCTCTACTTTAAAGAGTCCTCTCCTGCTGATGTTCAGGTGTATAATCAGTATGTAGTGTCTCTCTACTTTAAAGAGTCCTCTCCTGCTGATGTTCAGTAGTTAAATATTCAGTATGTAGTGTCTCTACTTTAAAGAGTCCTCTCCTGCTGATGTTCAGGTTGTATATCAGTAATGTAGTGTCTCTACTTTAAAGAGTCCTCTCCTGGCTGATGTCAGGTGGATATCAGTATTTAGTGTCTCTACTTTAAAGAGTCCTCTCCTGCTGATGTTCAGGTGTATATCAGTATGTAGTGTCTCTACTTTAAAGAGTCCTCTCCTGCTGATGTCAGGTGTATATCAGTATGTTAGATGTCTCTACTTTAAGAGTCCCTCCTGCTGATGTTCAGGTGTTATATCAGTATTGTAGATGTCTCTACTTTTTAAAAGAGTCCTCTCCTGCTGATGTTCAGGTGGATATCAGTATTAGTGTCTCTACTTTAAAGAGTCCTCTCCTGCTGATGTTCAGGTGTATATCAGTATGTAGTGTCTCTACTTTAAAGAGTCCTCTCCTGCTGATGTTCAGGTGTATATACAGTATGTAGAGTCTCTACTTTAAAGAGTCCTCTCCTGCTGATGTTCAGGGTGTATATCAGTATGTAGAGTCTCTACTTTAAAGAGTCCTCTCCTGCTGATGTTCAGAGTGTATATCAGTTATGTAGTGTCTCTACTTTAAAGAGTCCTCTCCTGCTGATGTTCAGGGTGTATATCAGTAGTAGTGTCTCTACTTTAAAGAGTCCTCTCCTGCTGATGTTCAGGTGATATCAGTATGTAGTGTCTCTACTTTAAAGAGTCCTCTCCTGCTGATGTTCAGGTGTATATCAGTATGTAGGGTCTCTACTTTAAAGAGTCCTCTCCTGCTGATGTTCAGGTGTATATCAGTATGTAGTGTCTCTACTTTAAAGAGTCCTCTCCTGCTGATGTTCAGGTGTACATCAGTATGTAGTGCCTCTACTTAAAGAGTCCTCTCCTGCTGATGTTCAGGTGTATATCAGTATATAGTGTCTCTACTTTAAAGAGTCCTCTCCCTGCTGATGTTCAGGTGTATATCAGTATGTAGTGTCTCTACTTTAAAGAGTCCTCTCCTGCTGATGTTCAGGTGTATATCAGTATGTAGTGTCTCTACTTTAAAGAGTCTTCTCCTGCTGATGTTCAGGTGTATATCAGTATGTAGGGTCTCTACTTTAAAGAGTCTCTCCTGCTGATGTCAGGTGTATATCAGTATGTAGTGTCTCTACTTTAAGAGTCCCTCTCCTGCTGATGTTCAGGTGTACATCAGTATGTAGTGCCTCTACTTTAAAGAGTCCTCTCCTGCTGATGTTCAGGTGTATATCAGTATTATAGTGTCTCTACTTTAAAGAGTCCTCTCCTGCTGATGTTCAGGTGTATATCAGTATGTAGTGTCTCTACTTTAAAGAGTCCTCTCCTGCTGATGTTCAGGTGTATATCAGTATGTAGTGTCTCTACTTTAAAGAGTCCTCTCCTGCTGATGTTCAGGTGTATTCAGGTGTATATCAGTATGTAGAGGTTCTCTACTTTAACGAGTCCTCTCCTGCTGATGTTCAGGTGTATATCAGTATGTAGAGTCTCTACTTTTAAAGAGTCCTCTCCTGCTGATGTTCAGGTGTATATCAGTATGTAGTGTCTCTACTTCTAAAGAGTCCTCTCCTGCTGATGTTCAGGTTGTATATCAGTATGTAGTGTCTCTACTTTAAAGAGTCCTCTCCTGCTGATGTTCAGGTGTATATCAGTATGTAGTGTCCTCTACTTTAAAGAGTCCTCTCCTGTGATGTTCAGGTGGATATCAGTATTTAGTGTCTCTACTTTAAAGAGTCCTCTCCTGATGATGTTCAGGTGTATATCAGTATGTAGTTGTCTCTACTTTAAAGAGTTCCTCTCCTGCTGATGTTCAGGTGTATATCAGTATGTAGAGTCTCTACTTTAAAGAGTCCTCTCCTGCTGATGTTCAGGTGTATATCAGTATGTAGTGTCTCTACTTTAAAGAGTCCTCTCCTGCTGATGGTCAGGGTGTATATCAGTATGTAGTGTCTCTACTTTAAAGAGTCCTCTCCTGCTGATGTTCAGGTGTATATCAGTATGTAGTGTCTCTACTTTAAAGAGTCCTCTCCTGCTGATGTTCAGGTGTATATCAGTATGTAGTGTCTCTACTTTAAAGAGTCCTCTCCTGCTGATGTTCAGGTGTATATCAGTATGTAGTGTCTCTACTTTAAAGAGTCATCTCCTGCTGATGTTCAGGTTGTATTTCAGTATGTAGTGTCTCTACTTTAAAGAGTCCTCTCCTGCTGATGTTCAGGTGTATATCAGTATGTAGTGTCTCTACTTTAAAGAGTCCTCTCCTGCTGATATTCAGGTGTATATCAGTATGTAGTGTCTCTACTTTAAAGTAGTCCTCTCCTGCTGATGTTCAGGTGTATATCAGTATGTAGTGTCTCTACTTTAAAGAGTCCTCTCCTGCTGATGTTCAGGTGTATATCAGTATAGTGTCTCTACTTTAAAGAGTCCTTTTAGCATTTACAGACCATTTACATGCACAGAAACCCACTACAGGAGAGGGAAAATCCCAGAGGGCATAGTAGGGACTCTTTAAAGTAGTAGCCTTCAGTACAGCTTACCTTCTGGCTCTTCCTCAGATAGTGAGACATAAACAGTGACTTGTTGTCGTTCTTATGACTCACCCTCCGTCTCGCTCGCAGACTCTCGCCCTCAAACACAACTTCTCGCAATTATCCCCATAATAGTCATAATTTCCCTTTAGCTGCTTTCAGAGCTGAATAGGTGTAATCATGCCTCTCAGTGTTGAACACACCTGAGCCCGCTGGCCTTTAATACCTGCCTGAGTGTGTCTGAGTGTAATCAGTCACTTCCTGCCGCATTAAGAGGGTCACTTTGCTTTCTCAATGCAACACTTGAAAGGATCATATGCGCAAATCACACGTGACGACATACATGGGGAACTTTATCAGTACATAGGAATACTTCACACCAGAAATGATCTTTGTGAAGTCCTTAGCATGGACTGGATGAATTAGATTATTTTGCACGAGTTGTGAGAGAGTTTCAAAAAGGATATTTTGCTGTTAAAATAAAAAAAAATTGAACACATTTCTACATTTTCTTGATTCTATGTTTACTGTGGAGTTTTCCTCACGAATTCTAGATCAAAAAGGACTGGTTAACAAAATATTTGTTTACATATTTACGTCCACCACTACTTCTGATAG
>NW_022991484.1:0-92406 GCF_902827175.1 Gymnodraco acuticeps
GGTGGGAGGGTGGGTCGGTGGGTCGGTGGGTCGGTGGGTGGGTCGGTGGGTCGGTGGGTCGGTGGGTCGGTGGGAGGGTGGGTCGGTGGGGTCGGTGGGTCGGTGGGAGGGTGGGTCGGTGGGTCGGTGGGTGGGAGGGTGGGTCGGTGGGTGGGTCGGTGGGTGGGTCGGTGGGTCGGTGGGTGGGAGGGTGGGTCGGTGGGTGGGTCGGTGGGTGGGTCGGTGGGTCGGTGGGAGGGGGACTTTAAAAGTGTGTTCTGGAATAATTACCTGTACAAATAATGTGTGACCTTTTCTAAGAGAGTGGCAAATACTTTTGCAATAACAAAACAGAATGATCTTAGAAAATACAGATATTTGTATTAAAATATGCGTCCTCTTCTGTTTCAGAAACAAACGAAAACCTGCCTGACATTAACGTTATTCAAGGTTCAAGGTTCAAGGTTCAAGGTTCAAGGTTCAAGGTTCAAGGTTCTTTACTGTCAAACTAACATAGCTACAGAGTAATTATGTCGTTGAACATCTTAGGGCAGGGGTTCCCAAACGTTGCCATGCCAAGGACCCCCATAGCACTATCCTCTGGCGGGGACCCCCCTGTTGCAATGTTTTTTTAAATGATGAGTACAGATGGAAAATATGAGACATTAATCATACAGCTTAACGGCCCGTCCACACATCGGCGTGCGTTGACGCTTGCCGGCGGGCGTGTCTGACACTCGACCAACAACCAATCACATCTCCCGCCCCAGACACACAAGCAGCGGTTTGATTGGCTAGAGCTTGTACTGGCATATGATTCGATTGGCTGACGCTTCTGTCGAGGCGCCAAAAGTTGAACATTGCTCAACTTTTGAAGCGAGCAACGCCAGCAACGCTCGGCGTCGCTTCCCACAATGCAGTTTGGCTAAAAGTGACGTCACCCCATTCAAAGTGAATGGGCAGAAGCGTTGGAAGCACCAACGCACGCCGCTGTGTGGACGGGCCGTAATACATTTTCTTAATATATATTTGTATTAATAATTAATAATCAGTTATTCTTCTAAACATTTTTTGTATTTATCTTTTGTTTGTCATTCATTGTGTCTTCTGTTATAAACATTCTTAACACAATATTAAACAGTAATATCAACAGTAAACATATTTTTAAAGCATTTTAAAGTGATTTCTGTCTTTATAATATCATATCATTCTGAACAGTAATATGAACAATTAACATATATTTTTAGCCTTTTTGAAAGCTACTTATGCCTTAATAATATTATATAATATTCAACAGTAATATTAACAATAAACATATTTATATTCATATATAAACATCAATATTTGCTGCACCCGTGCTCTCATCCGGCTGCAGAGCGAAATATTCACTAGCTCTCACTTGCTCCAGAAGCTGAGCAGATGCTCAGTTTCACTCTCAGTAGCGGCAGCTCGATTCTGATTGGCTTGAAGGGCAGTCGTGAGATTTAAAAACAATAAAATACAAATATTAATAAATACAAAATATTAAAAGATTGGCATCAAAGGAGGACACATAGATTGATAGATATGCAGTTATTAATTACATCTAAACAATAAATAAAAAAATGTATCTTTTAAAAAAGAAAAAGATTCCCCTTTCCCTCAAACTTTGCGTGACCCCCCTGGCGGCCCCCCGGGGGGTCGGGGCCCCCACTTTGAAAAACACTGTCTTAGGTCACAGGCTTCATGTTGTATTCTGGATAAAAAGAAACCTGTAGTTTACATTTTTTCTACTTTGAATGTGTATATGCCTTCTTCATTTTAAAGTGTTTTATTTTTATGTCAATTTCCCTTCTGTGGAAGAATAGAGGATTTCTGATTTCCAATAGACTAGTAATAAAAAAGCACGAGTGATGTCACTATGTCACAGAAGTAAAGAAAGGAGTCAGGGGGAGAGGGAGTGTGTGGAACCCTCTGGAATAACCTTTTGGATGTTAGCCTCTGCAGACCATTTACATGCACTAAAACCTATCGAACACACCACAGGAGAGGGTTATAAGGTCTCTTTAAAGATGGACGAGTTATCTGATTAAGTCTTCTTTTGCAGTCCCCATTTTTGTGTCCTAGCTTTGTTACCCCTTTACTCCTAATGCGTAACTCCCCAGGCCTGATTATTAATGATGTGTGGTCATTGGTGGAGGTCCTCTCTGACTCACAGGAGCAACAGACGTCCCTCATGGAGCTTTCTCTGTTGTCTTGCTCCATCCTCTGTTGTGTCTCGTCCTCCCACTGCCATGTTGACTCAGGTGTGTGCGTAAGTTTCAGGGTTTAACAGAAAGCACATGGTGAGGAAAGATCTTGACAAAGCCTCTTTCTGGATGACCTCAGGGTGCTTCCTCCTCTCTCACACCCTCCGAGTGATGACAGCGTGTTTGGTGTCTTTGATATGAGAACATTTAGTGTTTCTTTCTGTTCTGTTATAACGCCTTGTTCCGAATGTTTGGCAAAGCTATGTTTACAATGTGGTCATGCCAATAAAGCCCCTTTGTATTGCATTGTCAGAGCTGTCAAAAGTACACACACCCTTTACTCAAGTAGAAGTACAGATACTCATGTTTAAAAATACTCTGGTAAAAGTAGAAGTACTGACTAAACTTCTTTACTTTAAGTAAAGTACTTTGAAATGTACTTCAGTAAAAAGTACCCATAGCTAGCAGCTGCTTTAAAGAGTACCTGACCTCCCTTTATATTAATAGAACAATAATGTCATTGTTAGCTAATGAATGTTTCCATGCTGAACAACGGCAACATGACAACGTTTCCATTGGTCCCTCTTCTTTAGAGAAGACCAGGAAATGATGGATACACGGATCATGTTCAAATCAATAGGCACGCAATGACTCTAAAGAATAATGATCACGCATCAAACACACATTCAGACTAAAGGAACCAGCTGTTTGGGAAATGAGAGAAGTAGAAAGTACAGGTATTTGAGTTCAACATGTAAGAAGTAGAAAGTACAGGTATTTGAGTTCAACATGTAAGAAGTAGAAAGTACAGGTATTTGAGTTCAACATGTAAGAAGTAGAAAGTACAGGTATTTGTGTTAAACATGTGAGAAGTAGAAAGTACAGGTATTTGAGTTCAACATGTAAGAAGTAGAAAGTACAGGTATTTGAGTTCAACATGTAAGAAGTAGAAAGTACAGGTATTTGAGTTCAACATGTAAGAAGTAGAAAGTACAGGTATTTGGGTTCAACATGTAAGAAGTAAGAAAGTACAGGTATTTGAGTTCAACATGTAAGAAGTAGAAAGTACAGGTATTTGAGTTCAACATGTAAGAAGTAGAAAGTACAGGTATTTGAGTTCAACATGTAAGAAGTAGGAAAGTTCAGGTATTTGGGTTCAACATGTAAGAAGTAGAAAGTACAGGTATTGTGTTCAACATGTAAGAAGTAGAAAGTACAGGTATTTGAGTTCAACATGTAAGAAGTAGAAAGTACAGGTATTTGGGTTCAACATGTAAGAAGTAGAAAGTACAGGTTTTGGGTTCAACATGTAAGAAGTAAAGTACAGGTATTTGTGTTCAACATGTAAGAAGTAGAAAGTACAGGTATTTGTGTTCAACATGTAAGAAGTAGAAAGTACAGGTATTTGTGTTCAACATGTAAGAAGTAGAACAAGATTTCATGTAAGAAGTACAGGTATTTGAGTTCAACATGTAAGAAGTAGAAAGTACAGGTATTTGTGTTCAACCATGTAAGAAGTAGAAAGTTCAGGTATTTGGGTTCAACATGTAAGAAGTAGAAAGTACAGGTATTTGGGTTTCAACATGTAAAGAAGTAGAAAGTACAGGTATTTGGGTTCAACATGTAAGAAGTAGACAGTCAGGTATTTGGGTTTCAACATGTAGAAGTAGAAAGTTCAGGTATTTGGGTTCAACATGTAAGAAGTAGAAAGTTCAGGTATTTGGGTTTCAACATGAAGAAGTAGAAAGTACAAGGTATTTGGGTTCAACAGGTAAGAAGTAGAAAGTTCAGGTATTTGGGTTTCAACATGTAAGAAGTAGAAAGTACAGGTATTTGGTTCAACATGTAAGAAGATAGAAAGTTCAGGTATTTGGGTTCACATGTAAGAAGTTAGAAAGTACAGGTATTTGTGTTCAACATGTAAAAAGTAGAAAGTTCAGGTATTTGGGTTCAACATGTAAGAAGTAGAAAGTACAGGTATTTGTGTTCAACATGTAGAAGTAGAAAGTACAGGTATTTGGGTTCAACATGTAAGAAGTAGAAAGTACAGGTATTTGTGTTCAACATGTAAGAAGTAGAAAGTACAGGTATTTGAGGTTCAACATGTAAGAAGTAGAAAGTACAGGTATTTGAGTTCAACATGTAAGAAGTAGAAAGTACAGGTATTTGAGTTCAACATGTAAGAAGTAGAAAGTACAGGTATTTGAGTTCAACATGTAAGAAGTAGAAAGTACAGGTATTAGTGTTCAACATGTAAGAAGTAGAAAGTACAGGTATTTGTGTTCAACATGTAAGAAGTAGAAAGTACAGGTATTTGTGTTCAACATGTAAGAAGTAGAAAGTACAGGTATTTGGTTCAACATGTAAGAAGTAGAAAGTACAGGTATTTGAGTTCAACATGTAAGAAGTAGAAAGTACAGGTATTTGTGGTTCAACATGTAAGAAGTAGAAAGTACAGGTATTTGTGTTCAACATGTAAGAAGTAGAAAGTACAGGTATTTGGGTTCAACATGTAAGAAGTAGAAAGTACAGGTATTTGGGTTCAACATGTAAGAAGTAGAAAGTACAGGTATTTGAGTTCAACATGTGAGAAGTAGAAAGTACAGGTATTTGTGTTCAACATGTAAGAAGTAGAAAGTACAGGTATTTGTGTTCAACATGTAAGAAGTAGAAAGTACAGGTATTTGAGTTCAACATGTAAGAAGTAGAAAGTACAGGTATTTAAGTTCAACATGTAAGAAGTAGAAAGTACAGGTATTTAAGTTCAACATGTAAGAAGTAGAAAGTACAGGTATTTAAGTTCAACATGTAAGAAGTAGAAAGTACAGGTATTTGTGTTCAACATGTAAGAAGTAGAAAGTTCAGGTATTTGAGTTCAACATGTAAGAAGTAGAAAGTACAGGTATTTAAGTTCAACATGTAAGAAGTAGAAAGTACAGGTATTTGAGTTCAACATGTAAGAAGTAGAAAGTACAGGTATTTGAGTTCAACATGTAAGAAGTAGAAAGTACAGGTATTTGTGTTCAACATGTCAGAAGTAGAAAGTACAGGTATTTGGGTTCAACATGTAAGAAGTAGAAAGTACAGGTATTTGGGTTCAACATGTAAGAAGTAGAAAGTTCAGGTATTTGGGTTCAACATGTAAGAAGTAGAAAGTTCAGGTATTTGAGTTCAACATGTAAGAAGTCAAAGTAAAAAGTCGTCAGAAAAACAAGTAGTAGTGTAAAGTACTGACACCAGTACTTAAGTACAGTAACGAGGTATTTGCACTCCACTACTTCCCCCCTCTGTGTATTGTATTGTATTACAGTATGTATTGTATTTGATGTGACCCCACAGAGGAAGCAGGGTCAGGTTTGGGAGATCCTGACACGGCTAACTGAGTCTCCTGATGATGATGTCATGCTGTGTTTTCCCTCCTCCTCCTCCTCCATCCTTCCTTCCTCACCTCCTCCATCCTCTTCCTCGTGTAGGAACAAATGCTTCACAGGAGAAATGTGGTTTGGAGATGAAATGAAGATCAAGAGGTCGTCCAGTTTCATCAAATGTACACATGCTTCACTGATTAGGTGCTCCTTTCCCCCGGACACACCCTGCTCCGTCAGGATTTCATACGCCTCGGCCAGCAGAATGACTTTTAGTACTTGTAGTAAGCTGTTAAGGATTTAGCTCAATTTAAATTAATGCTCCAGCACTTCCAGTGGTTTGGCTTAAAGGAAGCTCATTTTCTTGCAGGCTTCTCGCTGTTTTAATAATACTTCAATACATTACACCGTCAGCAATGAAAGGATGAAAGCAAGGACAAAGCATGCATTGTTAAACTTTAGTTTTATTGATGCATCACTCAGTATTTCACACTGCTCATTACTTTAAAAACGATGTGCAATATCACTGCAGTTCATAATGTAATTTATTATTGTAAAATATATATTTGGGCTTCAACACTCTTTCTGCTACTTCAGTACTTTTAAACATTCACTTAGACTTTTATAATAATTCTGCTATTTATATATGCCATACTGTAGATGTGTACTTGTTTCATTTAATTGTATGTAATTGTATTTAATTCAATATTATTTGATTCTATTTATTCATTTCCTTTTTTTCATTTGATTTAATTTGTTTATTTACCTATATTTTATTTGCTTGCAATTTCGTTCAATATGTTACTCTACCCGTTTGTTAATTTACACTTTAACACCTTTCTGTAACAATGTCCATTTCCTCGGGACGACACATTTTTCTGATTAATTAATTTGATGAATACACTTTTCTTAGCAGTCTTGCTTCAGTACTCAATTGAATCTGCACCCCAGAGGGCTTCCTCTTCCTCCCTTTGAAGGCGTGTCATGTGACCCCTCCCATAGTTTGTCTCCACGTGCCGCCGCCGCCGCCGCTCTGTCGGAAACCCAAGAATCAGCATTAATAAGATGAACCATAACAGGCAGATAATTACTTAAATGTCTTGCAGTGAAAGCGACTTTGCTGCTGGTGGTGTCATTGTAATTCATGTCCCCGCACACACACACACACACACACACACACACACACACACACACACACACACACACACACACACACACACACACACACACACACACACACACACACACACACACCATGTATACATCACTTAAGGGGACATTACATTGACTTACATGCATTTCCTGGAGACTTATCCTAACCTTAACCATAACCAACACATGCCTAACCCTTACCAAGTCTTCACCCTAAAATTAATGATTCCCCTCATGGGGACCTCCATTTTGTCCCCATAAGGGAGGCGAGTCCCCACACGTGACTGTGTAAACAGATGTAGGTCCCCACAAGTATAGTAATGCTAGACCACACACACACACACACACACACACACACACACACACACACACACACACACACACACACACACACACACACACACCAGCTGGAATATCCATGTTCACGCTGATCATCATTTCATTTTTATTACCCTATGTTTTCCTTTGCCTTGAATCATAGTTATCTGATTACATTCACTGTCACGCATGGTATTTTGTAGAGTCATAAGTAGTTGATTGCAGGAGGTGCAGCAGTTAGAGTATTCGTGGTATGTCACTTTGATCACTGCAGAATGTTATTTTTGGACTCTTTTATCATTCCTTAAGTAATCCTTTCTGATTTTATGAAGTCTTACTTTTATTCTCTCCCCGAGCTTTGTTTCATCACTGCTTCTTACACACTCTCAGAGATGTCAAAAGTACACACCTCCTTTACTCAAGTAGAAGTACAGATACTCGTGTTTAAAAATACTCTGGTGAAAGTAGAAGTACTGACTAAACTTCTTTACTCAAGTGAAAGTAAAGAGGCTTTGAAATGTACTTCAGTAAAAAGTACCCATAACTAGCAGCTGCTTTAAAGAGTACCTGACCTCCCTTTATATTAATAGAACAATAATTAGACCCTCCAGAAAAACGCGGGCAAAAATCCTTGAATTATGCGGGCTAAAATTGCGGAAAGTTGCGAAATATGCGGAAAATATAATTATTGGGCTGTCTTATTTATTTATTCTCTCTCACACACAACCTGCCACTAACGTTAAACCCCTTTACTATTCAATTAAACACATTCAATGTTTATTTATTGTAAAAGCAATTGGGCTATTTGAATCACACTCTCTCTCTATCACACACACACACACACACACACACACACACACACACACACACACACACACACACACACACACACACACACACACACACACACACACACACACACACACACACACACACACACACACACACACACACACACACACACACACACACACACACACACACACACACACACCATGTATACATCACTTCAGGGGACATTACATTGACTTACATGCATTTCCTGGAGACTTATCCTAACCTTAACCATAACCAACACATGCCTAACCCTTAACCTTACCCTTAACCTTAACCTTAACCTTAACCTTACCCTAATCCTAAACCTAACCAAGTCTTCACCCTAAAATTAATGATCCCCCTCATGGGGACCTCCATTTTGTCCCCATAAGGGAGGCAAGTCCCCACACGTGACTATGTAAACAGATTTAGGTCCCCACAAGTATAGTAATGCTAGACCACACACACACACACACACACACACACACACACACACACACACACACACACACACACACACACACACACACACACACACACACACACACACACCAGCTGGAATACCCATGTTCACGCTGATCATCACTTCAATTTTCTCTTCGAACGCGACGTTTTGATCAAACCACAGGCTGGTGTGATGTGACGGAGGTGAAGAGGAGGAAGAGGAGGAGGAAGAGAGGTGGTAAACATTAGGGTTGCTATGTAGTGTAAGAGCAAGTGTGTGTGTTTGCCTGCAGACTTTGAGTGACCCTCTCACCACAGAGGATGTGGGAGAGAGACAGTTCTCAGAAGCAGCCTCTCCATCAGATAAAAGAGCAACAATAAGCAGTGGAAAGATCCGGGTGTGTTATGTTATACTTTAGATGTCCTCCATGGCATGAGGAATCTGGAGAATTAGTGATTCACTTCATCAGATTCTACAGGAGCACGACTTTGTGCCAGGCAGCAACCATTTCCTCATATTTGGCACATTTATCCATCTCTGCCATTCTGGTTTCCAAACAGGCTGAATCCAGTGGAATCCTGGCTTGGTTTCTTTGAAGCTGAAATAGCAACGGGCAGAACCAAACTGACCGTGACTCGTCTGTCTGTCTGTCTGATCCTCCACCTTTGACCCGACCGACCGATACCTCCGACTAAACTGCTGACGTCAGAGTTTATGTGAGTTCAGCGTCGGGGCGAGTGGTCCGGAATGCTCTTAAAAACCAGAGAGAATCGAATGGTTTTAACGATGCAAGAGCTGCTCACTTGCAAAAGGTAAACACACTGGCTCAAGTTGGATCTTTGCATGCAGTTAAAGAGACACTTTTGCATGTCTCTTTTTACTTTTCTTAGCTTTACTCGTTCTCTCCTGCTTCGCCTCCTTTCTTCCTCTCTCTGCAGCTTCAGGGCTTTTGGCAGTGTGTCATCTTCCGACACAGCATCAGGTTCCACTCCCTGGCGGCACAGAGCAAAACACGAGGGCATGGAGACCGTCTAAAGTTCAGACGGTCTCCACACACGTTTAGACTCTAAACACTCTCTCACTCTCTAATATCTCTGCACCTACATGCACGGTTGAGAGAGGAGTGTGATACATCCTGAACAATCACGTGTTCATCTGAAATATCACCCAAAAACCTGGCCTTCACTCTCTTTCCTGCTGCAGCCGCTGACTCCTTGAGGAAATTGCTGAGGGCACAGGAAACCCACAGCCAAACACAGTTTTCTCATGGTGTATTAGCAACCTTTGAGCACTTCTTCGAACCACATCAAGAGCCGAGGCCAAGACCGCGACACGGCCAGCCAAGTGCACGAGTTCAGAAGGTCACCTGGGGAAGAAACGCTCCAAAACATGGACAGCACAAACTCCTGGCTAAGCATTAACTCTGGTTATAAATCAGAATAATACACCAACAGAGGCAGTTCTATACAAGCGTGGTAAAAACAAGAGTAATAGTAAGGAGGGGAATGTGGTCGTACTACAACATAACCGAAATCATGTGTGTGGCTTTATGAATGCCCATAATGACGGAGTATTAAATGATTGTAGCGCCATGAGGTTTGATGGTTTAAAGGGGGGAGAGGGTACAAATAAAAAGCCAGCTTTCTCCCATGAACTCCTCTGGCAACCAGAAATGTTTTGCTCGGATTTCGCAAAATCACTGACCTACTACAGCCGCCCCCTCCTCTCCATTGTCACTGCTGCTGCCTGAAATATCTGGTGAAGTATGGGCTTTATTTCTGCTAGCAGAGAGGGAAAATGAGAGGTGAGGGGGGTCACTCTGCCATGTTTAGATGCAACAGCCACGATGTGTGACCACTGCACGTCTGTGGGCACTTACTGTAAACCTTGCAATGCACGTTATTTTGTAGGCAAAATATAGATGCGAAGGAATTAATAGCATCATGTTGTGTTGGTTTATTTTAGGGACTTAGCTGAAGCATACAAACACAGAGTTATTTAAAGCTGCATTTAGACATTGTATTCAAAGTTGGATACAATTGTTGTGAAAGGTGAAACTCGATGAGAAGGATCTTCCCATTAAAGGGGCCCTACTCTGCTGATGTTCAGGTGTATCAGTATGTAGTGTCTCTACTTTAAAGAGTCCTCTCCTGCTGATGTTCAGGTGTATATCAGTATGTAGTGTCTCTACTTTAAAGAGTCCTCTCCTGCTGATGTTCAGGTGTATCAGTATGTAGTGTCTCTACTTTAAAGAGTCCTCTCCTGCTGATGTTCAGGTGTATATCAGTATGTAGTGTCTCTACTTTAAAGAGTCCTCTCCTGCTGATGTTCAGGTGTATATCAGTATGCAGTGTCTCTACTTTAAAGAGTCCTCTCCTGCTGATGTTTAGGTGTATATCAGTATGTAGTGTCTCTACTTTAAAGAGTCCTCTCCTGCTGATGTTCAGGTGTATATCAGTATGCAGTGTCTCTACTTTAAAGAGTCCTCTCCTGCTGATGTTCAGGTGTATATCAGTATGCAGTGTCTCTACTTTAAAGAGTCCTCTCCTGCTGATGTTTAGGTGTATATCAGTATGTAGTGTCTCTACTTTAAAGAGTCCTCTCCTGCTGATGTTCAGGTGTATATCAGTATGTAGTGTCTCTACTTTAAAGAGTCCTCTCCTGCTGATGTTCAGGTGTATATCAGTATGTAGTGTCTCTACTTTAAAGAGTCCTCTCCTGCTGATGTTCAGGTGTATATCAGTATGTAGTGTCTCTACTTTAAAGAGTCCTCTCCTGCTGATGTTCAGGTGTATATCAGTATGTAGTGTCTCTACTTTAAAGAGTCCTCTCCTGCTGATGTTCAGGTGTATATCAGTATGTAGTGTCTCTACTTTAAAGAGTCCTCTCCTGCTGATGTTCAGGTGTATATCAGTATTTAGTGTCTCTACTTTAAAGAGTCCTCTCCTGCTGATGTTCAGGTGTATATCAGTATGTAGTGTCTCTACTTTAAAGAGTCCTCTCCTGCTGATGTTCAGGTGTATATCAGTATGTAGTGTCTCTACTTTAAAGAGTCCTCTCCTGCTGATGTTCAGGTGTATATCAGTGTGTAGTGTCTCTACTTTAAAGAGTCCTCTCCTGCTGATGTTCAGGTGTATATCAGTATGTAGTGTCTCTACTTTAAAGAGTCCTCTCCTGCTGATGTTCAGGTGTATATCAGTATGTAGTGTCTCTACTTTAAAGAGTCCTCTCCTGCTGATGTTCAGGTGTATATCAGTGTGTAGTGTCTCTACTTTAAAGAGTCCTCTCCTGCTGATGTTCAGGTGTATATCAGTATTTAGTGTCTCTACTTTAAAGAGTCCTCTCCTGCTGATGTTCAGGTGTATATCAGTATGTAGTGTCTCTACTTTAAAGAGTCCTCTGCTGCTGATGTTCAGGTGTATATCAGTATGTAGTGTCTCTACTTTAAAGAGTCCTCTCCTGCCGATGTTCAGGTGTATATCAGTATGTAGTGTCTCTACTTTAAAGAGTCCTCTCCTGCTGATGTTCAGGTGTATATCAGTATGTAGTGTCTCTACTTTAAAGAGTCCTCTCCTGCTGATGTTCAGGTGTTTATCAGTATGTAGTGTCTCTACTTTAAAGAGTCCTCTCCTGCTGATGTTCAGGTGTATATCAGTATGTAGTGTCTCTACTTTAAAGAGTCCTCTCCTGCTGATGTTCAGGTGTATATCAGTATGTAGTGTCTCTACTTTAAAGAGTCCTCCTGCTGATGTTCAGGTGTATATCAGTATGTAGTGTCTCTACTTTAAAGAGTCCTTTCCTGCTGATGTTCAGGTGTATATCAGTATGTAGTGTCTCTACTTTAAAGAGTCCTCTCCTGCTGATGTTCAGGTGTATATCAGTATGTAGTGTCTCTACTTTAAAGAGTCCTCTCCTGCTGATGTTCAGGTGTATATCAGTATGTAGTGTCTCTACTTTAAAGAGTCCTCTCCTGCTGATGTTCAGGTGTATATCAGTATGTAGTGTCTCTACTTTAAAGAGTCCTCCTGCTGATGTTCAGGTGTATATCAGTATGTAGTGTCTCTACTTTAAAGAGTCCTTTCCTGCTGATGTTCAGGTGTATATCAGTATGTAGTGTCTCTACTTTAAAGAGTCCTCTCCTGCTGATGTTCAGGTGTATATCAGTATGTAGTGTCTCTACTTTAAAGAGTCCTCTCCTGCTGATGTTCAGGTGTATATCAGTATGTAGTGTCTCTACTTTAAAGAGTCCTCTCCTGCTGATGTTCAGGTGTATATCAGTATGTAGTGTCTCTACTTTAAAGAGTCCTCTCCTGCTGATGTTCAGGTGTATATCAGTATTTAGTGTCTCTACTTTAAAGAGTCCTCTCCTGCTGATGTTCAGGTGTATATCAGTATGTAGTGTCTCTACTTTAAAGAGTCCTCTCCTGCTGATGTTCAGGTGTATATCAGTATGTAGTGTCTCTACTTTAAAGAGTCCTCTCCTGCTGATGTTCAGGTGTATATCAGCATGTAGTGTCTCTACTTTAAAGAGTCCTCTCCTGCTGATGTTCAGGTGTATATCAGTATGTAGTGTCTCTACTTTAAAGAGTCCTCTCCTGCTGATGTTCAGGTGTATATCAGTATGTAGTGTCTCTACTTTAAAGAGTCCTCTCCTGCTGATGTTCAGGTGTATATCAGTATGTAGTGTCTCTACTTTAAAGAGTCCTCTCCTGCCGATGTTCAGGTGTATATCAGTATGTAGTGTCTCTACTTTAAAGAGTCCTCTCCTGCTGATGTTCAGGTGTATATCAGTATGTAGTGTTTCTACTTTAAAGAGTCCTCTCCTGCTGATGTTCAGGTGTATATCAGTATGTAGTGTCTCTACTTTAAAGAGTCCTCTCCTGCTGATGTTCAGGTGTATATCAGTATGTAGTGTCTCTACTGTGACATGTCTCCATGCTTTAATGTTCAAAAAGCTCTTTATTTTCCAGTCCGCGCTGATTGGTCAACCGCTTAGAGATGTCCCGCCCCTTAACCTATCACGTACAATGTGTTGGAGCGCTAGCCAATAGAAGCGTGAATGTTAAAACCTTTGAAACACACAGGAATTCTTACTTGTATGTAAAAGCGCTTTGATGGGTCGTATTGACAGGAAAAGAGTTGTAAAAATGTTGGTCAATCTACCATTTACTGAACTGGGTTTTCGATCCCTCTCACACAGATATGTTGACGATGGGAGGATTTTCAGAAGGATTTAGGAATAGTTGAAGTAACAGCTATCTGTAGTAATAAAACTAAATTAAAAAAGGAACCTGGTACCAGAATTAAGTCGAGTTGAGTCTAGTTGAGTTAAACCGAACCAGGCAGGTGAACTGAGGCGTTAGAGTCAGACATTAGTGAGGTAACTGTCTTTTCATTTAACTCCTGGCAAGAAAAGGGTATTTTCTAAAGTGTTGAAGGGTTGCCTTAAAGCAAGAAAAGACTTGTGGCTGCAAACAAGTAAAGATAATTATTCAAGGAGGAAGAAAAAACGATTATTTCCAGATGAACAGATGAGACATAACGACTGATTAATTCATCAAACAAATATGCATCAGGATCATCGTTACAGCTCAGACTGCCATCGTGACAGAAGAAAGTCTCTGTTCATTGTTCACACTGCGGGTAATCTCCGTTGATACTGAATAACGCAATTTAAAGGTGTAACCTCATGAAAACAATGCTCTCATTTGAACTAATGCCATCCTAACACTGTGGTAACACGCAGTTTCAACGCAGGAGAGGATAACTCAAGGTGAGAGGAAGTGACATCATTGTGTTCACGTAGGAAGGCCTGTTTGGTGGTCAGACACACACACACACACACACACACACACACACACACACACACACACACACACACACACACACACACACACACACACACACACACAGAATTGACTCACAATGACGGTCGTGTTTTAAGGCTTTGCGTTAGTTTCTGAGATTGCTGTAATAGTGGAAATCCAGGTTTGTTGTCAGCTGTGTTCAGTGTCTCATACACAACAAGACAACCACAAATTAAGTTATAGCATCTGTTGTTTTGGAATAAAACCAAAGCTATTTCTTGGAGTTTTAGGAAGTTTATGCAAGAGAACAAGTTCAATGTGTCCAATGTGTGTCAGAATCCTTTAGATTGGCTTAAATCTTGTAAAAGGTGATTTCCGCTTTTTAGAGCATCACTGATGTGCAAAGACTGTCGAATAGGACGGTTTCATATTGTCCAAATCCCATCATGTAGATACGTATATCACATTTTTGTTCAGACTTCTTTGGTTTTCCCAATGACTTTTTTTACGTTTCTAAAAACAGTACAAAGACAATTTTATGACATGCCACCAAATCAGTGATCAGACGTTTTGAAGCAGACAATTATCTCTTTGTAGTGCAGACTACTGAAGCCATATTTTAACTTAGGTCAAGTTTTGAATAGATTTTTTGACACTTTGAACGTTGTCCTCCATTCCTTACATTGGAAGATATCAGGAAGGGATAATTCATGGTAAGCATGAACATGAATAGTGATCACAGAAAGCACAAGTTGTATAAATGTTTTATTTATTATTTGTTTGAAGGTCCTTCTCGAGGAGACTGCAGCTCGCTCTACTTCTGCATTTCATTTCTTGTGGAGAAAATGTAAAGTTATGTACGGGTTGTTTTCTCTTTCCTGCCACATTAGATTAAGTAAACACACTGAGGGTCAACTTAAAGGGGACCTATCATGCAAAATGCACTTTTTGATGTATTTTCTACATCAATGTGTCCCCGGTGCGTCGGGGAACTCACGCAGCGTCAGAAAATAAAACCCTATTTTCCTCCGTACCCAAATCTTTTAAAAACAGAGGAACAACGAGCGGATACAGATTTGCTGCCGAAATGACGTCAAATCGGCAGCGGACCCACAGAGAGTTGCTATCAGAAACAATGCCTGACGTGTTTTGGAGCTACTCTCGTCTTTGTTTACATTAGCCTCGCTAACACTCAGAGCTAACCTGTACTGGAGAGCACGTGTTTAAAAAGCAGGAAATAAAGAAAGGAACTCACCTTGTGATAAACCTGCAAGAGAAAAAGCATTTGAGCTCCATACTGTTCCAGAGATAATCCTTGATGTGGTTTAGAACAGGATGGCGTTTTATCACAGCAGAATTTAACTTTCTCTCCGGTAGAATTCTGATCAGGCATTAGCTCCGCCTCCTTTTTTCTCTTTTTTTTTAAGCTAAGGACCCAAAATCCGCGTTTCTCTAACAGGGCTGGAATAGAGGGGTTTGAGCAGAATGAGGCACGGCTACAACGGGGGATCTGTTTGGTATTTTAAGCAAAAAACCTCACAGACATGTTTTGTAGGTATGGCCCTACAATATATGTTTCCAATATAGCATGATAGGTCCACTTTAAATGTCCATTAGACGCAAGAAGGGAAGATTATAAGGTAGCTTTCTTATCGACTGTCAGACTATCCAAGTTTCAGGAGTTTGCTCTACTTTTGCGTATTCTTGCTCTGCTGTTAGTTAGTAGTTGGCTGCTTTTAAAAAACGGTATGAACCCAGTAGTAGAGATGAAATGCTGCCCCCTATTTCCATGGTGCCTTACACATTACTCCTTTAAAGGATGTGGGAGATATTGAAGGATTACTTCAACATTTTTGGGAAACAGGCTTACTGTCTATCTTGTGAAGAGTTAGATGATAAGATTGAGTGGCACACATTTAACTTAAAACTACCTAAATTCGGCGTGGAGTAAAGACCGCACTATATTTAAGGTCAGCACAGCGTATTGAGTCATGAAAAGGGCTGATAAATGTTCAAATGCGTGACTTAAAATGACTTTCATCATAGCAGCTACTAGCAGTGTGAGGTATTAGATGATCTTCCAGGAGTCTTAAAACCAACAAATAAGTTTAAAGATGTAATCTATCTCCAAAGGAATGAGGGAAGGAGTTCAAAGCTGAACGCCTGCCAGGGACTTTTAAGCAAGTTCCAGTTTAGAAAACATTTTGATAGGATGTTGACATCATGCATGGATAACTCTTTACAAACAGCCGAGAGGAATGTGTTTAATCTGAGGCTGCTGTCAAACAACATATTTTGGCATCACATCAATAAAGATTGGTGAATTATTTGATTGAATTGATGCCCCTGTTCTCAAGCTTCCTATATTTTATTGGGGTGTCCTATTCCATATGTCTCCACCACGTCTCATGATTGTATCTGTATTTTCATTTAACTTGTGAATAAATGAAATGAAACGAAAGTTAATTTTTGCATCATTGAAAAAGTTGTTTTTCAACAGTTGAGTAACTTCTTGCATTTAAATTTAAATGCAGTTCTAAATTGGTTTGAATCCTACTTAAAGGACAGAAACACTTTGTTTCTATAGGTAAATACACATCTGAGTTGACAAATATGACATGTGGGGTACCTCAAGGCTCCATCTTGGGGCCTCTTCTCTTTAACGTCTACATGCTACCACTGGCTCAGATAATGAAGAACAACAAAATAAGTTACCATAGCTATGCAGATGACACACACATTTACATAACCATTTCACCAGGAGACTATGCTCCAGTTAAAACACTGAGTAAGTGCATTGAACAAATCAATGACTGGATGTGTCAGAACTTTCTCCAATTAAACAAAGACAAAACTGAGGTAATGGTTTTTGGAGCCAAGTCAGAACGTATAAAAGTTAGCGCTGAGCTTCAGCCTGCAATGTTCAAAACAACAGATAAAGCCAGAAATCTAGGTGTAGTCATGGACTCTGACCTGAGTTTCAACAGTCACATTAAAACAGTTACTAAATCAGCCTACTATCACCTAAAGAATATATCTAGGATTAAAAGACTAATGTCACAGCAGGATTTGGAAAAACGTGTCCATGCCTTTATCTTCAGTAGACTGGACTACTGTAATGGTGTCTTCACAGGTCTCACTAAAAAATCTATTAGGAAGCTGCAGCTGATTCAGAACGCCGCTGCTCGAGTCCTCACTGACACTAAGAAAGTGGATCACATCACTCCTGTTCTGAAGTCTTTACACTGGCTCCCTGTGTGTCAAAGAATATATTTCAAAAATACTGCTGCTGGTTTATAAAGCTTTGAATGGTTTAGGTCCAAAATACATTTCTGACCTCCTGCTAAATGATGAACCATCCAGGTCTCTCAGGTCTTCAGGGACTGGTCAGCTTTCTGTCCCCAGAGTCAGAACTAAACATGGAGAAGCAGCGTTCAGTTATTATGCTCCAAATATCTGGAACAAACTCCCAGAAACCTGCAGGTCCGCTGCAACTCTGACTACTTTTAAATCCAGGCTGAAGACTTTTCTTTTTGTCGCTGCTTTTAATTGAACAATTATTATCTTAGACTGCACTGTAACTTTTATCCATGTATTTTTTCTTTTAATGTTTATTTTATTAACTTTTCTTTTTAATGACTGATTTTAAATAACATTTTCTTAATGTCTTTCATTTTTTGTAAAGCACTTTGAATTGCCTTGTGTTGAAAAGTGCTATATAAATAAACTTGCCTTGCCTTGCACATCAGTTATTTTGCATTCCAGTGTGTGAAGCAGTGTGTCTGCGGGGGTGTGTACGGGCAGAAGAGGTGGGTCTGAGTTTTGTCATTAAACCAACATTAACACGAGTTAATTAGAGTTAGAGTGTAATTCTAATATATGATCATTTGGACTTCAATCCCATTATTTGTTCTCTCTACAGTCTGTAAACTGATGACTGATTGGTATTAATTAAGACACTAGATATATACTATAACATGATAATTTGGACTTTACAGGCTGTAAAATGGTGACCGATTGGTAAGTACATTTTTGGCTCATCAGTTATGTTGCATTCCAATCTGTGCAGAAGTGTGTCACCGGGGGTGTGTGGACGCGCACGGGGGGTGTGTTCGCGCACAAAGGGGTGGATCACGTGTCAGTGAGTTTCTGTTCTGTTCTGCCCGTTCTGCCCCGCTTGGAGCCATAAAGGTTCTCTCCACCTGTGCATGCGCTCATCCGAAACCGGTCCAGTCTGACCAACGAGCCTGCCTCTGATTGGCTGCAGAGAAACGCGCTCTCAGCCCACCCACCGCTCGTTATACTCCCTGCTCTCTCTCTCTTTTCCTCGCATTGAGTCTGGGATCATGGCAGCTACGCACAGCGAGTACCGAGGAGGCTACCTGCGGAGCGACATGGAGGCCGGGCAGCACCGCTTCCACCCGGGATCCGAGCCCACTTACCGGCCGCTGCTCTTCGGGACCCTCGCTGTTATGGGATTGCTTCAAGTGGCCTCCAGCGTGGCGATCCTATTACACCTGACGGGATATCTGCAGGAGGTAGGCTCAACATGACTCGTGTGCTCGGGAGGTTCATTTCCACAACACTTTCAACTCACACACACTTTGGTTTGACGCGTAAATATTTATCTGCACACACTGTCAACACTTCTCTGTCCGAGACACTTTTGCGCAACTTTATAACGCCATAAAGTGCCAGATAAGTTTTCCTGCTCTGTGTAAAGTAGGCGGTGTGAGCTCTTAGAAGTATGCAGAGGTGAAGTACTTACTTGGGTAAAAGTAGAAGTACTCAGATCTTGTACTTTAGTAAAAGTAGAAGTACTCAGATCTTGTACTTGAGTAAAAGTAGAAGTACCAGAGTGTAGGAATACTCTGTTACAGTAAAAGTCCTGCATTCAAAAATGTTCCTCAAGTGAAAGTAGAAAAGTATTCTCATCAAAATATAGTGAAAATAGCGACAGTGAAAGTAGTCGTTGTGCAGATTGGTCCATTTCAGAATAATATGATATGTTTTATAATGATTGATCATGAAAGTGTTCTCAAAGCTGGTAAAGGAGCAGCTAGTTTGAATGACTTTGTATACTGCAGGGTAGCTGGTGGATTTACTCCAGGTGGAACTAAAGTCTGATTCAACACTTGATTACATTTCACATCCTTCATCCACATCTGAGAAGTAACTAAAGGTATTAAATACATGTAGTGGAGGAAAAGTCCAAAGTAGCATAAAATGGAAATACTCAAGTAAAGTTCAAGTCTCTCAAATTGTCCTTAAGTACAGTACTTGAGTACTTAGTTACTTCCCTCCCCTGGAAGTATGTGTAATCTAGACAAGTGGAGAAAAAAATCGAGCCCGTTCTGCAGTTTTGTGCGCCAAGATTTCCTGCACTCTTGGTGTCTCTTTGAAGGCAGCAGGCAGTTAAACTCTGCTGTAAAACACCCAGACTTCCAGATAACATCTCTAAAAGACACTCTTTACATTTCCCACGCATTAGTTATTTCACAGAGATATTTCCTAGCTGCAGCGTGGTGATAGCATCTCCGTCTGCTGCGCAAAGATGCCTTACCAAATACAGATCACTTGAGGGCTGCCGTTTCTCTTGTGCATGTTTACATGGCTTATATCTGTAATTTATATGTGTCGTACATTGTAAACCTCTGAGCGTAAGCAAAGCTATTCTGGAGGAGTCTGGGTTTCATCAAGCAGTGAGAGATACTGTCGGAAAACGTCTTGCTTTGTGTCATGCCTCTTGCAGGGCTGCGTGTCTGAGATGTTGTAAAATAACATTTAGGTTCAGCGGTGATTGTTTTTTTTAACTTTTTGGCGGTTTTGGAGTTGAATAATTGTCGTGTTTCAACAAGCCAGGAGGGCAGACCATCTCCGCTCTGTCAGGATGCAGAGTTCACCTGGGGAGCGTCTCTCTATCTGTGTTTGTGTTTTACATTTCTTTGGCATAAACACATCGGAGTTTGTAAGCCAGAGGGAAATCAAATTTAAAAGAGGACGAGAGAAAAACACGTTGTTTAATTCTACGGCTGTAATTGTATTTGTGTTGCATGGATTTATCTGGTTATGTTATTGAAAGGCTTTCGTGTCATATGCACAGTAGCTACAGTGTAGTAATAACAGTGGCGAACCGTGTCTATCACAACTGGACAGTAGACACACACACCCCCGCCACAATGCAACATAAATATATTTAAGAACTAAAACACATTTTAAAAAACAATAAGATTAGTGCAAGAGGAGATGAGTGGGGTCCGTCTTTATGGTCAGAGTAAGAACGGACTCTTGGATAATTAACCACGCAGATTTTTTGTACTGAAATCAAAGTCATATGGTAGCACTTTTAGCATGAGTCAGTGTGTGTGTGTGTGTGTGTGTGTGTGTGTGTGTGTGTGTGTGTGTGTGTGTGTGTGTGTTTACTGGAGTTTGGCACTGTACTACTTCATCCCTCAACACCTGTACGACTTCCTGGAGATGCTCATCAGCGCGGTGTCCGCATAGGAATGTGCTGACGGGAGCTTTTTTTTTGTAATCATCCATCACTGACTCTGACACGACAGCCCTGGAAATAAGAACCAAATGCCCCAAATCGCTTTGAGTTTCTCGTGCTGCGGCGCATCGCAGAGTGACATGTGGAGAATAACTTCACATCGCACTCCCACAACTTGTCTTCCTGTAAGGTTTACAGAAATATTCCTCCCGCCCACACCTGTCAGCGAAACATCCTCATGACAAATTGAGCTTGTTAGGAATTGCATAAGTTTGCATTTCTGTGTACACTGACCCTCTAACCTGTGTTTCTGTCTGCAGGTAGATCTGTCCACGGCTCCTCACCGACCCATACAGGTGAGTTTGACCCCTGGTTAACCCCACACACACACACACACACACACACACACACACACACACACACACACACACACACACACACACACACACACACACACACACACACACACACACACACACACACACACACACACACACACACACACACACACACACTCCTCTCACACACAGATTGCATTTCAACAGGTTTTATTCCTGCCTGATAAACCCTGAAGCTGAATTTGCACATCAACACTTCTTGAAACTATCCATCAATTATCGACACTCAGATCTCACTGAAAACAGACTTTCATTGATGGGCTGATTGTGTTTGGCTCGTGACCAAAAGGAAGCTGTGGTGTAACAGAGCTGCCAAAAATAATATCTCCGAGGGCCAACAGTTGCGAGATTTAAGACTCTTTTGAAGCACAGCAGGTATTTCCTGCTGTCGAGGAGGAAGTACAGTGTGTGCAAAAAGAGTTATGTTTAAAAAGAAAAAGACACCCCAGGTGAACGTGATGCAATATGCAACCATTATATACACATTCCCTTGTTGATCACTCACATTGATACGGTTACTTTTTGTTCTTCTTATTTGTTTGTCTGAATATGCAGATAAGGAACTATCTTATTAAATATGTGCAAGTTTGCAGACATATTAGAGTCAACGTTTGTAAGGTTTGAGATATCTGTTGTTCTTACTGGGGAGAGTACTGTCAACAGCCATTCAAAAAAAAAAAAAAATTGATTTGACATGCTTTAGGCAATGAATGATGTATGAATTATCCCCTCTGTATAAACCTTTAGAAAGTAGATATTAAGATAAGTTTTAATGATGAAATATGCGACTGAGGCGTTATCTAAAGCTAACTTCTGATGGATTTATGACACGCCTGCAGACCCAGGTAGACAACATTAGAAACAAAAACACCCTTATGTGTGTTTTGCATGATTTATCTCCACTTTCCTGTAAGAAGACATGTTAAGGACCTGAATAACTCCAACATGTACCGTTGAATCAAACAATATTTACCCGGTTCCTCGCCTTAAAGTAGCAAAACCAAACCGACTATCATCTGCAACATTGCTCTGACAGAAATCCAGATTTTCCCATGGCTGTGTTTTCCTTCCACACCACAGCTCCTGCAGAGCACCAACCCACAGCTGGTCACAAAGGCCGCAGCAGCAAAAACACCTTTGATATTTTGATATGGGGTCAAGAAGCTTTTTCCTAAAGGAGCTGCTCTCTTCCTGTCACTGAGCGCAGAGTAGTTTACAGCATCAACTATTAATGAGTCGCTCTCTGGCGTCGGTGGTCGCAGAGAACTCCTCCAAAAGATCGCAGTAGCACGAGGGAGTTATAAAATATAAATTCTTAATTGTTGAAGTCATGTATTTTCTTTCTTATCCCTTTTTTGGAAGTCCCCACCAAGTCTTTCTTTGGCAAAGTTCTTGGCAACACCGTAGGAACCAGGAAGTAAAACAACACGGAATAAAAGGACTGCTTTGCTTCACTAGTGTTTGGTTTCCCATAACGCTTCAATTCCCTTTGAAATGATGTGTTTGTGTTTGCCTGGTGGGCTTCTTGCACAAACCACCCAGCCCGCGTTGGACTGAGGCTCTCATTGTGTCTCATTGTGTCTTCAGCCCCTCGGCCTTGGCTTTATGAGGTGTCAGGGTGACATGTCTCTCCTCCGCTCACAGGTCAGGGGATTTGTGAGCGAGCCGTCCTCCGTGGACGGCTGTCAGCGCTTTGATATGAGACAGGACCTGATCTGTGGTCAGTGTGAGAACATCATGAGTCACACACTCGGATCTGTATCACAAGAAGGTCTGAACACAGATCTGCTCCGGTGGCCTGAGCGTTGTGTGAGAGGAGCGCTCCTCAGCACAATGGGAATGTTGACTGATCTGAGTGCAGATCGCAGGCCTGCACGCACTGTGGTCTTCCAGCATGGGGAACCAGAGAGGGCAAATCCTGGAGTGAATGCTGTACGCTGAAAAACTGCAATTTGTGTGGCTGTGTCGAGGTGGGATTGAACCGAGACTTCTCGAGTGAAGTCTTTACGATTCACTGGAATTATGAAAGTAGTAATAATAATAATAATAATACACTTTTTGTTGTTGCTTTCACATACTAACCCTAACCCACAGAGAGCAAGCGAATGAAATGGCGTCTAAACATAAGAACATTAGTAACACATAGAACATAGAACATATAAATACATAGAATAAGACGCATAAAAGCAATTCTAAAAAAGTGAGTTTTTAAAAGATCTGACAGCCCTGATATCCTCAGGTAGGTCGCTCCAAAGGAGTAATGGAGGAGTAATAGCCATTGATTCCTAATTGAGCAAAACGCTTTGACGTTTGAACAAAATGTCTGCGTTGAGGAAGGAGCGGATCAAACTTCTTCAGTAGAACAACACCCTGTCTGCTTCTCATCTTCTCTGCCGCTTCTTCACGGCAGTCATTTCTAAATAATCTCTTCTCGCTGGTGAAAGAGGTCTCGCCACAAATCAAGATAGATCCCACAATGTCGGGTCCTTCTCAATCGCTGTGTTGGCAGAGCCGTGTTTACTCTCGCCTCGTTCCTATACACATGTTGTGGAAAGAAAGGAGAGTGCTAATCTTAGTCCGAGACGTGCAAATGTGTCTGGATTCTTTTGAGGTGTGTGTATAAATACTTCACGGTAATATTAGCACAGCGCAGGTGCACTATTGCAAAACCGTGCTAATTCAGAAGTGTTTGTGCTCCGAGGCGCTGTGTGGTGTGTCTCCATCATAATCAACACTTTCAGTTTCCCTGTCTGTGTGTTGTTGTAAGAGTTGGCTCAGAGTTAGGGTGCCATGACAGTGCAAGGAGATCATGGTTAATTACAGAGAGACCATAAAACAAGTTAAAACACCTTCGGGATATGATAAGAGCTTCATCAGTGGGGTGTACGTAATGATTTCCCTTCACTGCAATGAACCACATGCGTTTGTATATGTTGCAGAAACATGCACACTTGAAAGAAGATGTACTAATCTCTTCATTGTTGTGTGAAAGCCAAACTTAGATGTGTTGTGTGAGGGTTCGATGGTAGATGGAGGCGGCTGGTATTTTAATCTCTTGGGGCAGGAACTGTTTACGTGCTTGGAAACCATGTTTTCCCCGAGTGTATGTGCTCCGTCTTGCCTGAGGATGACAGCCCGGCTCAGACACTGCGTGGGGGCTGAACGCAATCCAGAGACTGCTTTTTGTGCCAAATTCGTGAGAAGTGTAATCTGTCTGAAAGGTCACACTCACCAGGAGGCCGAGAACAACCACAGCTGAAATAAGAAGAGAGCAGAGAGCCAAAGAGGACGAATACAAATCTGACCTGCTTTAAAGGTCCTTGGTTGCTGATTGGCTAATGGTTACACAAGCCAAAACATCGTTATGACATCATAAAGTGGCCAAAATCTGATCAGCTCATTTTCAGACAGGTTTTTATAGAAATGGATCAAAAAGAGAGAGAATCTTTGTTCCTGAAACTTTCAGAGTCTCTTTCCACAGAGGGGACACATGTTGATGTAGAAGAGACATGAAGAAGAGGGGACACATGTTGATGAAGAAGAGACATGAAGAAGAGGGGACACATGTTGATGTAGAAGAGACATGAAGAAGAGGGGACACATGTTGATGTAGAAGAGACATGGAGAAGAGGGGACACATGTTGATGTAGAAGAGACATGAAGAAGAGGGGACACATGTTGATGAAGAAGAGACATGAAGAAGAGGGGACACATGTTGATGTAGAAGAGACATGAAGAAGAGGGGACACATGTTGATGAAGAAGAGACATGAAGAAGAGGGGACACATGTTGATGGAGAAGAGACATGAAGAAGAGGGGACACATGTTGATGTAGAAGAGACATGAAGAAGAGGGGACACATGTTGATGTAGAAGAGACATGAAGAAGAGGGGACACATGTTGATGTAGAAGAGACATGAAGAAGAGGGGACACATGTTGATGTAGAAGAGACATGGAGAAGAGGGGACACATGTTGATGTAGAAGAGACATGGAGAAGAGGGGACACATGTTGATGTAGAAGAGACATGAAGAAGAGGGGACACATGTTGATGTAGAAGAGACATGAAGAAGAGGGGACACATGTTGATGTAGAAGAGACATGAAGAAGAGGGGACACATGTTGATGTAGAAGAGACATGGAGAAGAGGGGACACATGTTGATGTAGAAGAGACATGGAGAAGAGGGGACACATGTTGATGTAGAAGAGACATGAAGAAGAGGGGACACATGTTGATGAAGAAGAGGGGACACATGTTGATGAAGAAGAGACATGAAGAAGAGGATTTTGCATAATAGGTGACCTTTAAAAGAGACAACCGAACAGAGCTGTGGTGAAAAATATCACAAACCATATCGTTGCTCTGAGAAAAAATCTGTTGAGGGATAATCACTGATGTCTCTTTAGCCGTGTGTGTGTGTGTGTGTGTGTGTGTGTGTGTGTGTGTGTGTGTGTGTGTGTGTGTGTGTGTGTGTGTGTGTGTGTGTGTGTGTGTGTGTGTGTGTGTGTGTGTGTGTGTGTGTGTGTGTGTGTGTGTGTGGTGGTGTGTGTGTGGTGTGTGTGTGTGTGTGTGTGTGTGTGTGTGTGTGTGTGTGTGTGTGTGTGTGTGTGTGGTGTGTGTGTGTGTGTGTGTGTGTGTGTGTGTGGTGGTGTGTGTGTGTGTGTGTGTGTGTGTGTGTGTGTGTGTGTGTGTGTGTGTGTGTGTGTGTGTGTGTGTGTGTGTGTGTGTGTGTGTGTGTGTGTGTGTGTGTGTGTGTGTGTTGTGTGTCTCAAATTGTGCGACTCCTCACACACACAGTAAAGACACTAGTGATGTTTTTTGGCCTCCATGTGTCGATCAGTGTTTGTTAAATTAGGTTGTTTTCTTTCTATGTTTTCTGCAGGAAGTGCAGACGGAGCCGGTGCTGGACGCTCTGAGAGACACGAGGAAAAAAGGACGCTGCAAAAATCCAAAAGAGAGTCTGCCATCAGCGCATCTACCAATCAAAGCACACCAGGAGTTCTCCAAGAGTGAGTCTAATTAACATCCTGTAATTAATGCACGAGAAACACTTACCTGTCCATCACAATTAGCCATTTCTGTTTGGGGTTAGCTTTGTTAAAACAGAAGTGTTCTCTAAATGAAAACGATTTAATCACACACACTAGTTTTGCAGAGTTATTTCTAAATGTTTACAACTATTAACGGCCAGTTGAAGCTTCTATCTATATTTTGCTGACCAGAATTCCCGTTAGCCAGTAATTACTGGACTATGACCGGTAAAATATGCTGAAGACCGGCAAATCTAAATGTCTCCGGTCAAAATGTCCGGTCAAAATAATTTCCCCTTAGCGCAATAACACATCAGTTGCGCCATTTATGTGACAGACAAAAGAGTCCATTCTAATGTCTACTTAATGTGGAGAAAGAGATGTCCTGGATGGGTTGATTGTGCGTTGATCTGTTGGTAATGCCTCGGGGTTCCGGTGGGCATGTAAACAAATGCATAATGCTGCGCTATACTTTGTGGCCTCACCCAGTTGCATAGCGACGCTTATTGTTTAGGTGTCTTTTAATAAGCAGGTAGTCATATCATTAGCTAGAACTAGCTGGATCTGATCGATATGGACATAAACACGAGTAAAGTCTAATCTGATGGGAGAGAGAGATCAGCTGCTGCTGACGAGTCGACACGCAGCTCTGCATGATCACAGAACAAAACACACACCAGGTTAGAATATCACACGTAGCTATTTTAATGACCTCTCACTACCTAAACTAGTTATAGATAGGTTTAGTTTTACTGTCGGGTCACTCTGGATCCGCGAGCTGCATGAGACGGATACTGACGGGCTGTCAGGAGAGGGAGCTCCGTTTATTATTCCCGTGTTATTGTAAATTACTGAACACTTTTGAATAATGTAGTTAATCTACTATAATTAGTTTGTTTAATATCGAATCATATCGATTTGTTTTAAAGCTCAATAAATAACAAAGAAGACCTTTGACCGGCACTTTTCTCATTTTGTCCGGAAGATTTCAACTTTAACGGACATGTTGACCGGCGAAAAACTATTTTAACGGGAACTCTGATTTTGCTGACATATTACTTGTTTAAAAGTAGATTTTAAAGTAATAATATGGTATAAAGTCAAAATATCTAACTTAACAATGACAAAAAAGTTCAACTAAAGGACCATATAATGTCCGCTAGTTAGAATATGTGATACTTCCTCTAAACTGCATTATTACAACACATTTTTCCATGTATGCACTTTATTGTATTACTTATAGTAACAGTTTAATAGACCATTAACCCCTTCAAACTTTATATTTAGGAAGCTTGTGATGTAGAGCTGGGTTTCATTTGAAAAATGACTAAACTAGTGCCAATATTAGTGTACTAAAAGGTTATACAGATACCAATAGAGTTTTTCATCAGTTGTGTAAAATGCCAACTCCATCCACATTACTTTTACATGTAAACATGATGTTCAAAAGGGTCAAATATATATTAAATAACTGTACAAAAGTGATTAATATAGTAATATTTAGGCTGTGGAAATTAAAATATCTAAGTTAATATCTTAATCCAGTTTGTTTGTTCTGCATTGCTGCTAAAGTAGTGGATTAATCACATGGTGCATTAAAGAAAAGAACCCTTATTGTAAATGGCTGCAAAAAGGGGGTATACAAAGGACTGAATGCAGATATAATTTGACTGGAGAAGTTAACAAAGACACTAGAGATATGGAAACAACACCAGTTCAACCAGGAGAGACGGTTTTGATAAGAATACATATTTATTGCCAGGAATACACAAATGAATGTAATGGAGTTTTGGCGATTAGGCCCCGTTGTGCAGGAGTATCATTCGGGAGGGGAGAACCGATCCGATGAAACCCCCCGGGGTCTAGACCCTGGTGGTGGTGAATGGATGGTTGGGTTCGGTCTGAAGGGGAGGGGCTTAGCTTGACCCTGGTGGTGGTGAATGGATGGTTGGGTTCGGTCTGAAGGGGAGTGGCTTAGCTTGACCCTGGTGATGGTGAATGGATAGTTGGGTTTGGTCTGAAGGGGAGGGTCTTAGCTTGACCCTGGTGGTGGTGAATGGATAGTTGGGTTCGGTCTGAAGGGGAGGGGCTTAGCTTGACCCTGGTGGTGGTGAATGGATAGTTGGGATCGGTCTGAAGGGGAGGGTCTTAGCTTGACCCTGGTGGTGGTGAATGGATAGTTGGGTTTGGTCTGAAGGGGAGGGTCTTAGCTTGACCCTGGTGGTGGTGAATGGATAGTTGGGTTCGGTCTGAAGGGGAGGGGCTTAGCTTGACCCTGGTGGTGGTGAATGGATAGTTGGGATCGGTCTGAAGGGGAGGGTCTTAGCTTGACCCTGGTGGTGGTGAATGGATGGTTGGGGTCGGTCTGAAGGGGAGGGGCTTAGCTTGACCCTGGTGGTGGTGAATGGATAGTTGGGATCGGTCTGAAGGGGAGGGTCTTAGCTTGACCCTGGTGGTGGTGAATGGATGGTTGGGGTCGGTCTGAAGGGGAGGGGCTTAGCTTGACCCTGGTGGTGGTGAATGGATAGTTGGGATCAGTCTGAAGGGAAGGGGCTTAGCTTGACCCTGGTGGTGGTGAATGGATAGTTGGGATCGGTCTGAAGGGGAGGGTCTTAGCTTGACCCTGGTGGTGGTGAATGGATGGTTGGGGTCGGTCTGAAGGGGAGGGGCTTAGCTTGACCCTGGTGGTGGTGAATGGATAGTTGGGATCAGTCTGAAGGGGAGGGGCTTAGCTTGACCCTAGTGGTGGTGAATGGATAGTTGGGGTCGGTCTGAAGGGGAGGGGCTTAGCTTGACCCTGGTGGTGGTGAATGGATAGTTGGGATCGGTCTGAAGGGGAGGGTCTTAGCTTGACCCTGGTGGTGGTGAATGGATAGTTGGTGTCGGTCTGAAGGGGAGGGTCTTAGCTTGACCCTGGTGGTGGTGAATGGATAGTTGGTGTCGGTCTGAAGGGGAGGGGCTTAGCTTGACCCTGGTGGTGGTGAATGGATAGTTGGTGTCGGTCTGAAGGGGAGTGGCTTAGCTTGACCCTGGTGGTGGTGAATGGATGGTTGGGGTCGGTCTGAAGGGGAGGGGCTTAGCTTGACCCTGGTGGTGGTGAATGGATAGTTGGGATCAGTCTGAAGGGGAGGGGCTTAGCTTGACCCTGGTGGTGGTGAATGGATAGTTGGGATCAGTCTGAAGGGGAGGGGCTTAGCTTGACCCTGGTGGTGGTGAATGGATAGTTGGTGTCGGTCTGAAGGGGAGGGGCTTAGCTTGACCCTGGATTCAGAGGGACAGGAGGTGAAAGTGGGGGGAGGAGGGTTGCGTCGAGTCACCTGAAATGATAGCTGTCAGAGGGGAGAGCAGATTTAAAAAGGGTTAGCGGAGCGCTATGATAGGCTTGTGAGAATAGAGCGAAGTGATTGGTTAAGCTGGGGAATGATCACTTATTGAGAGGAGAGAGAGTAGTAACATGGACATAGTAAATGAATGAGTAAAGACGGTCTTCCTGGTTGAAGTTGCGCTGAGCTTCATTAGGGCTGCACAGTTAATTAAAAATGTTATCGAAATTGTAACATGAATGCAATATCCAAATTGCAGTAAGCTCAATATTTAGTAAAGTTAGTGTATATAAATATCTGAATTGAATTGAATTGTGGAGCTGCAGAGAAGTCCCGGCCTACAAAACGTATTCTACAGACTTAATAAAAACGTATTGTTGGGAACAGATCCTCTTAAATAATTACACCACAATTATAATGATCATTCCCTTTAATCACACTGTATCATCAATTGCAACATCACATCATTTGTATTAGTTATTTTACCTTAGTAACACAGCCCTTTATTGTATTATTAATAATACATCTTCATTTGTTTAGCAATTTTCATGTAAAAAAACAAACATTAAAAGACTGTTTAAAGGGGGGATGTCGCTTATTAAAGGGGACCTATCATGCAAAATGCACTGTTTGATGTCTTTCCTACATCAACATGTGTCCCCGGTGTCAGGAGCCTCACGCAGCGTCAGGAAATAAAACCCTCTCTCTTTTCCTCCGTACCCACATCTCTAAAAACGGGGGAACAACGGAGCTGATCCACATTTGAGTCCGATATAGACATGTTTTTTTATATTTTTTTATATATCTGAGACCCATAATATATGCCTAAAAATAGCATGATAGGAAACCTTTAAAAGCTTGTCCATTAAAATGTCCCCTTAGTTAGCCTCACTAATATGTAAGTGATAGACCAACACCTGAAAAACATGAAAAGATTAACCCTCTGAGACCCACATAGGACATTTCTGTTTTTGTATATTTTTGTGTTTTGCCTAATAAATTGTCATTTATTGCCGTAAAATCAAGTTTTACACATCCCAGAAATCAGCACAACCTCAGCTAATGATATGTGTCACTCATTAGAGACTTATATACACTATAATAGGGGATATATGCCCATAAATAAAAAATAATGTGTTTATTGCCGTTTCTGTAGTTTAAGAGGAATAACACGGCATGTCTCTCTGGCTGAAAGAGCTGAGAAGTTATGACGCTTTGAACACAACGTGATCTTTGGGATCGTATACGGCCCCGTGGGTCTCAGAGGGTTAACTAAAGTTTGCTCTTCTCTCCGTCTAGAAGGCGAGCCCAAAGCCGTCACCATCGACTGGGACGAGCTGCACGGATACCGCAACAAGATGGGCTACCAGAAGGGCAAGCTGCTGGTGGAGGAGGCGGGTTTCTACTACATCTACGCCAAAACCTGCTTCCGCTACTACAACCTTGAGCTGGAGGACGGCAGCCAGGTGGACGTCAGCAACCGGCAGCTCATCCAGTACGTGTACCACGAGAAGATCAAACAGAACAGCAAGTCAGCGCTTCTGATGAAGACGGGCAGCACCATGCGCTGGAACATCACCAGCTATAACATGTACTGCGCCCAGCAAGGAAGAGGGGTTCGTCTGGAGGAGGGGGACGCTTTGTACGTGACCGTGTCCAACGCCTGGGTGCTGGACCCCGAGGGAGAAGGGACGTATTTCGGGGCGATAAAGTTAGGTAATTGAGAGTTAAGTTACGAGAGGAGCGGACTTGCTACTGAACATTTGCCAAAGAACCACTGTTAGTGATTTATAAGTGTTGATAAAAAGTGTCTTGTTGTTTTTGTACTTCACCAAATAGCCTTGGAGCACTCGATGAGAGAAGACATGGTTCAGTCCCCGACACACAGCTCTTAAATTCATCTAAAATAGCACTGGACTCTTTTTTTAAAATTAAGTATTGTGACATTTCAATACATTTCAGCTCAGATTACGACTTAAGCACCGATGTGTTTATGGACCAACTAAACAAACCACAAGGGAGAAACTTGGGAAGTCGGTTTGCTGGCGAGACGCAAAGTGAGGAAGGATTTATCAATGTTGGAGAAAATGTCCGGTAGAAACACGGAGCATCTGCTTGTACTTAGCGGATTAGAACAGAATAAAAACAACAGGTTTGCACACGGCACTGATCACAAACGTCTTCCTGAAGAGTTCTGTACGTGTGAACGAGGAAGTAGTTAGTCTCTGATCGGAGTAACTATCACAACAGGGGATATATCCAGAGGTGGAAAAAGTATTCAGAGTCTTTACTGGGGTACTAACTCCAAAAGTACTACATCGACAATGGTACTTAAGCAAAAGTATTTAATACTACTCTGAAAATACTCAATTTGAGGCAAAAGTACTGCATCGACAATGGCACTTAAGCAAAAGTATTTAATACTACTCTAAAAATACTCAATTTGAAGTAAAAGTACTGCATCAACAATGGTACTCAAGCAGAAGTATTTGATACCACTCTAAAAATACTCAATTTGAGGCAAAAGTACTGCAGTGATGGTACTTAAGCAGAAGTATTTAATACTACTCTAAAAATACTCAATTTGAGGCAAAAGTACTGCATCGACAATGGTACTAAAGCAAAAGTATTTAATACTACTCTAAAAATACTCAATTTGAATTAAAGTACTGCATCGACAATGGTACTTAAGCAGAAGTATTTGATACCACTCTAAAAATACTCAATTTGAGGCAAAAGTACTGCAGTGATGGTACTTAAGCAGAAGTATTTAATACTACTCTAAAAATACTCAATTTGAATTAAAGTACTGCATTGACAATGGTACTTAAGCAGAAGTATTTGATACCACTCTAAAAATACTCAATTTGAGGCAAAAGTACTGCATCGACAATGGCACTTAAGCAAAAGTATTTAATACTACTCTAAAAATACTCAATTTGAGGCAAAAGTACTGCAGTGATGGTACTTAAGCAGAAGTATTTAATACTACTCTAAAAATACTCAATTTGAGGCAAAAGTACTGCATCGACAATGGCACTTAAGCAAAAGTATTTAATACTACTCTAAAAATACTCAATTTGAGGCAAAAGTACTGCAGTGATGGTACTTAAGCAGAAGTATTTAAGTATGATAAGGATGATGTGCTTAAAGTTTTAGAAGAAAAGTACTTGTTGCAGAAAAAACTCATTAAATATTTACAAACTCTAAAGCAGAAGCAGTAAATCTTCACAGTTAAGAAGCTGCCGATTCATTTTGTGTTAACCCACTCGTGCCAGTTTCCTAAATGTAATGTTGGATGGTTTAATCTTTACCAAAACATCATAAGAGTTTTTCCTAATTATTGTGTGTCAAAATCTACAAGTAAAAAGTACAATATTGGCTTCCAAAATGTAGTATATTAGAAGAATAGGTAAAGTACAAGTACCTCAAACGTGTACTTGAGTGAAAGTACTTTCCACCACTGGTTATATCACTCTGAGATTCACTGTTTTTTAGCAACAGATCAGATTTGTTTTGCTCCAAAAGCTCATTTTCTCTCCACGTCTCAGTCTAAAGAGCGGCCTGCTTGATTGAAGGCAATTACACGACAATGTCATTTTGAACTAAGGAGGAAACGACATGTGTTTGTGATGTTTATGACGATTGAAAAAAGAAAAAGGGATGCAGATAGCTGGCCTGTCTGACCATCAATGACATGAATAGACTGTTGTCTTCTTAAACTAGAGGAGCCAAATTGACTTTGGTTCATCTTTTAACTTAAATTTTGTTTTTCATTTGGCTCTTCACCGAGGCAAATGGGAATATGCACTAAATATTTATTTATTAGCTATAGAAGTACAGAGACGGGTCATTGTTAAAATGACCTCTCGTCTGTGTGACATCCATTATGCAGCACTTAGAGGAAATAGTAGACACGCTTTTTGTTATTAAAACACAGGGGCTTCATTTTAAATTCCATATTTATGTATCTTGATTTTTTTTTGACAATTCTGTGTGCACTTGCCTAGCCAAAAGTAATATGGACATCATGTTTCTTCTACAAGATTGTAGCATACCTGTCAAATCTTCATCTGATTTCCATTCAATGTTTTTTTTTATTTATGTAATGTATGTTTTAATAAAAAAAAGTACTTTTGTAACAGCGTTTCCTGTGTTTTGAACGGGCCACCCTGAGTGATGTGTTTGTGATGATGATCTGTACAATCTTTAATTTAACACCAGTATGTCATTACAGAGATAGATTGTATAGAAAAGCCGCCCACTGCTAACTCACAGCAGACTTTTGGACCGCCATCATGCAGAATAAACAGACTGCATGATGGGAATAACTAGCTTTAGGTAGATTAACGGTAACAGGAGAAAGTAATCAGGATACAAGTTACAGTTGTATCTGGATTACAGTGCTACTAAAAACCTAAAAAGAGCATATTTAGTTTGTTGTAAAAGGATCAGATGTAATGTATTCTTTGTTAGCTGTCCTGTAGCGGCCAGCATATTGACCACAGAAATGTTGAGTACCCCAACGTTTTATGTTAGAAATGTATAGCGGGGTCACATAGAAACTGCCGGATGCTAACTTGCATATGTTGGGCAACTTGCACAATTAGCATATGCAGACAATAGCTGGCTAATCCGATTTGGACAATTTCAGAGTGGTTTTGGAGGTATATTGAGGATGCTGAATCCATTTCTGATGTGTTTGTGTAAGGGTGTGGCTCACTGGTTCGAATCCCGCTGTAGTCAACATTCCACTGTGTCCTTGGACAAGACACTTCACCCCAAATTGTTCCTGTGGGGATTGCTTTGGATAAAAGCGTCTAACAAGTGACATGTAATGTTTAGGATACAAAATGGCAGCTTTGAGTCCCCTAAAACTTTAAAATCGACCCAAAATGCATCAAAAGCAGTCCAGATATGGCCACTTTATTTTAAAAACTGCAATTTTCGATCCTGAAAATCGTCCAAATCGACCAATGCTTTTCTATTGTCTGAATAGGCTATAATGCTAATTAACGCAACTTATGCTAATTGTGCAAATTGCCCAACATATGTGCTGGGAACCCGTATTATACATTTATATCATAACACTTTGGGGTACACCAACTGCCTGAATCTTTTCACTTTCTTTGGTTAATTTGTTCTTCTTTTAAAGTCACTAGCTGAACCTATATGTTCATGAAATAGTGTGTGAGCTTAGCTGTGTGTGTTCAACTAAAGCGGAGCATTTTCTGTCAGCTCAGATTTGATTCCCTGCTTTTGTTGGAGGCTGAATATGGCAAATGAAAGGCAGGTTTTTCAGAAAGTTATCAAGTTACATTACTTTGTTGTATTCCGATTGGGTTACCGATTGTTTCACAGGTAAGGTATTTCATTTATAACCTTCCTAACCCTGGGAACACACAGATCATTTCCTCGCTCTGCTGTAATGCATGTGAGTCGTTTTGATCACTGTGGCGGCGGGTCTCCCATGAAGCCCCATGGGGCGTGTTAGAGGAGTTTAAAGACCAAACAATTCCTCTATTGTCTGTGTTTGGGCGTTCACACGTCTGAGCCGGGACCTCACACAGCTGCAGATCATTGTTACGAGCTGTAACCAAATCTGAGCTTTATGGATTTAATCTATATACCTTCAAATTCCTTCACTCAAGGAATGAACTGATATACACCTGAACATCAGCAGGAGAGGACTCTTTAAAGTAGAGACACTAGATACTGATATACACCTGAACATCAGCAGGAGAGGACTCTTTAAAGTAGAGACACTAGATACTGATATACACCTGAACATCAGCAGGAGAGGACTCTTTAAAGTAGAGACACTACATGCTGATATACACCTGAACATCAGCAGGAGAGGACTCTTTAAAGTAGAGACACTACATACTGATATACACCTGAACATCAGCAGGAGAGGACTCTTTAAAGTAGAGACACTACATACTGATATACACCTGAACATCAGCAGGAGAGGACTCTTTAAAGTAGAGACACTAGATACTGATATACACCTGAACATCAGCAGGAGAGGACTCTTTAAAGTAGAGACACTAGATACTGATATACACCTGAACATCAGCAGGAGAGGACTCTTTAAAGTAGAGACACTACATACTGATATACACCTGAACATCAGCAGGAGAGGACTCTTTAAAGTAGAGACACTAGATACTGATATACACCTGAACATCAGCAGGAGAGGACTCTTTAAAGTAGAGACACTAGATACTGATATACACCTGAACATCAGCGGGAGAGGACTCTTTAAAGTAGAGACACTACATACTGATATACACCTGAACATCAGCAGGAGAGGACTCTTTAAAGTAGAGACACTACATACTGATATACACCTGAACATCAGCAGGAGAGGACTCTTTAAAGTAGAGACACTACATACTGATATACACCTGAACATCAGCAGGAGAGGACTCTTTAAAGTAGAGACACTACATACTGATATACACCTGAACATCAGCAGGAGAGGACTCTTTAAAGTAGAGACACTACATACTGATATACACCTGAACATCAGCAGGAGAGGACTCTTTAAAGTAGAGACACTACATACTGATATACACCTGAACATCAGCAGGAGAGGACTCTTTAAAGTAGAGACACTACATACTGATATACACCTGAACATCAGCAGGAGAGGACTCTTTAAAGTAGAGACACTACATACTAATATACACCTGAACATCAGCAGGAGAGGACTCTTTAAAGTAGAGACACTACATACTGATATACACCTGAACATCAGCAGGAGAGGACTCTTTAAAGTAGAGACACTACATACTGATATACACCTGAACATCAGCAGGAGAGGACTCTTTAAAGTAGAGACACTACATACTGATATACACCTGAACATCAGCAGGAGAGGACTCTTTAAAGTAGAGACACTACATACTGATATACACCTGAACATCAGCAGGAGAGGACTCTTTAAAGTAGAGACACTACATACTGATATACACCTGAACATCAGCAGGAGAGGACTCTTTAAAGTAGAGACACTACATACTGATATACACCTGAACATCAGCAGGAGAGGACTCTTTAAAGTAGAGACACTACATACTGATATACACCTGAACATCAGCAGGAGAGGACTCTTTAAAGTAGAGACACTACATACTAATATACACCTGAACATCAGCAGGAGAGGACTCTTTAAAGTAGAGACACTACATACTGATATACACCTGAACATCAGCAGGAGAGGACTCTTTAAAGTAGAGACACTACATACTGATATACACCTGAACATCAGCAGGAGAGGACTCTTTAAAGTAGAGACACTACATACTGATATACACCTGAACATCAGCAGGAGAGGACTCTTTAAAGTAGAGACACTACATACTGATATACACCTGAACATCAGCAGGAGAGGACTCTTTAAAGTAGAGACACTACATACTGATATACACCTGAACATCAGCAGGAGAGGACTCTTTAAAGTAGAGACACTACATACTGATATACACCTGAACATCAGCAGGAGAGGACTCTTTAAAGTAGAGACACTACTGATATACACCTGAACATCAGCAGGAGAGGACTCTTTAAAGTAGAGACACTACATACTGATATACACCTGAACATCAGCAGGAGAGGACTCTTTAAAGTAGAGACACTACATACTGATATGCCTAAACCTACATTTAGCAGAATATGTCCTACTAAGTTCTTCTTCCACTACACTTCTGGAAAACAATAATACCTTTTGGGACCATTTGTACCAAGAAGAATGTTTCATGCAAATAAACAATACTTGCACTTGCAGTTTTGCAACGGCACAAACAGCTGTGGTGCCCAAAGGGCTCCTCAGTTTCAGATTGAAATAGCTGAAGCCATGAGTGTAAACAATGAACTTCCGCAGAGTGCCACCCTTCAGAAGTCACTTGGTTTCTCAATGCTTGGCGCTGAACAGAAACCATTAAAATGTGTTGTGTCAGTAAACCTTATGAGAAAGCTTGGCGTGCACTGGACCCCCACCCACGCCCCCCCCCCCACACACACGCATGCACGCACGCACACACACACACACACACACACACACACACACACATACCATGTATACATCACTTCAGGGGACATTACATTGACTTACATGCATTTCCTGGAGACTTATCCTAACCTTAACCATAACCAACACATGCCTAACCCTAACCCTTAACCTAAACCTAACCAAGTCTTCACCCTGAAATTAATTATTCCCCTCATGAGGACCTCCAATTTGTCCCCATGAGGGAAGCCAGTCCCCACACATGACTATGTAAACAGATGTAGGTCCCCACAAGTACAGTAATGCTAGACCACACACACACACACACACACACACACACACACACACACAACACACACACACACACACACACACACACACACACACACACACACACACACACACACACACACACACACCACACACACCACACACACACACACCACACACACACACACACACACACACACACACACACACACACACACACACACACACACACACACACACACACACAGAAAGAGGTTTCACTTGCTTGCCGCAGTCTAATAAAATAGGCCCATTTGGCAAAAGTGCAGAAGTTACCGGCTTGTTTTATTGCTCACACATGTACAAACACAGGGTGCTATGAAAAGCAATGGCCCAATCCATGTTGGAGCATGGGTTTAAACCATTACAGGGAATAAAATGAATTGCTGACTTGTGTTTTTGCTCCTGCCGGCATGCCTTCACATATTCCATGATGGTCTGTTAGAGCTTTAATAATGTCTTCTCCGCCGCATCAGACATTATTTCACTGCGAAGAGGTGGAGTTGTTGATTCAGAAAAACAAAGTCATGTGTTGGAAAATATATCAGGGTGTTTTCCCCCAATAAGCAGCACCAGAGGCATGACTATAGAATTGAATGCCATTAGCTTCACTATGGGTGCTTGGCTTTATGGGGCCCTGTGGTTTGGAGGAAATGGATGTTTTACAGAACAGCTGGAGGCTTTGTTATGTGCCGTCAGGTTGCTTAGCGTTTCGCACGCTTACACACATGTAAATCTACACATACCATCACACACACACACACACACACTCCTCTGCTGAGTCAGCAAGAGTAGCTATTTTCACAGGCTTGGTCCTCGCCCTTTTGTCTTCCCCCCCGATATAGCTCACATGTCTCCGTCTTTTGATGTCTGACGTTTTTACCACTTGGCTAATGCTAACATTAGTGTTATTAAAACAATAACAGTGTGAGATTTATAGGGGCTACGCTGCAGACGCATGGGCGTGAGATAGCAGGAGGTTATTACTGTAACCATGAGCTGTCATCAGAGTGTGTGTGCCAGACTGTCTGTGTGAAAGTGTGTAGGTCGACCAGCCATTAGAGGGTTATTCCATTAGAGGACACACCCATCTGCACATTCATAACTAATATAAAGGCCGTCGTAATGGGTCACTTTGCTCAAATCCATCTTTCATCCATGTTGTCTTTGTCATTAACTCATCAAATCCCAATTTTAAATACATCTCAATGATTAGGTTATCCTCCTTTGAATATCAGTGACCCTGCTGACCTTGTTCTTGTACCCATTTGACCTGGCTTCAGCACCATGGATAGCACATCCAAAATCTGACCTTCCATCTCTTCAAAAGTTATCTTAGACGCCTTAAATGGATAGTCTGGATGTATAACTAGTGTATAAGATATAATAAATGGTTGCAACAAGCCTAAGTTTTAGGAAACAAAGAAATGCTGCTGTATTTTAGCCACCAAAAATCAATAATTGCAATATTCACAATGTTTTCACAGCTTCACTTTGCTGTCAGACAGACTTTTTTGACGGGGAAAGCTCAGGGTTAGTTTGAATTAACCCGAGTCACAATTTCACAAACAAATAAGGAGGTTTGGTGGCTTTGAAGGGAGCATAGATTAAAAAGAAAATCAGATCCACGTTGGAAAGGGCTGTCTGATAGCGAGGTTAAATAGTGAACATATTCAAAATATAGAGTAAAATATTGCTGATATTTACTTTTTTAGGTTGCTAAAATATGTTTTGATGAAAGTTATTCATTGCTGAGCTTCTGTGCCAGTGCTTATATAATCGTTCTACTAATTGGGTTGAGAATGTTAATTAAATAGCATACACTTTACATGATATGGACTTGTTTAGACAATTAATAATAATTTCTTACATTTATTATAGCGCTTTTTCAATGACTCAAAGCGCTTTACATATACACACATTACACATATATCATACATGCAATGGTCAGATACTGTGGACAATACCCACAGGAGCAAGTTCAGGTGAATATTGGACTACCTATGTTGCAAATGTATTATCTTTTCAATTTACACACGGCATCTATTGCACGTCTGTCCGTCCTGGGAGAGGGATCCCTCCTCTGTTGCTCTCCCTGAGGTTTCTCCCATGTTCCCTTTAAACTGTGGGTTTTCTCCGGAAGTTTTTCCTTGTATGATGTGAGGGTCTAAGGATAGAGGGTCTGAGGACAGAGGGTCTAAGGACAGAGGGTCTAAGGACAGAGGATCTAAGGACAGAGGGTGTCGTATTGTCATACTGATATTCTGTACAAACTGTGAAGTCCACTGAGACAAATGTAACATTTGTGATATTGGGCTATAAATAAACATTGATTGATTGATTGAGGTGAAGTGTCTTGCCCAAGGACACACCGGCTTTACAGACGCAGCAGCGGCGGGTTTCACCCCTTGATCTGATGATCATTGCACAGCGCACTGCGCCACACCGTCCATCTTCACGCCTCGAGGTCATCGAGGCGCTTTTACAGGTACACATTAGTATTATACATGTACCGTGGACATTACCCACAGGAGCAAATCCGGGTGAAGTGTCTTACCCAAGGACACAACGGCCTGACGCAGTGGCGGCAGGAGCGGGTTTCGAACTGGAGTTCCCCAGCACTCCCCCTTGATCTGATGATCGGATGCACAGACCACTGCGCCACCCGTCCCATCGAGACGGGCGCTGTTTTAGATATGAGTTATTGCTGCTTTTACTTTGATCTGTTTCGCCAAACCTGGGGTGCGCTGACCTCCATCTAGATCAGTGTTTCTCAAACTTTTTCATACCAAGGACCACTTAACCAATAAAAAAACACTCGCGGACCACCTAACTCCACAAATATCCCAAAACACATTGTTTTTCTAGAACAGATTATAAATCGCCTGAAAATGGTACAAACAAGTGTTAACATGTGTGACGATGGTGTTGCGCTGGGCTTTATCATGCAATAGAAAGTGAAACTTAAGCTTGTTCCATTAGGGAGATATTCCCGCGAGAGTGCGGAAAACTTAAATTTATTTATTTATTTCAAATGTGAAATGTTACCAATATACTCACGGACCACTAGGGGGCGCTCACGGACCACCAGTGGTCCGCGGACCACACTTTGAGAAGCACTGATCTAGATAAATCACTGTCTATAGATACTGCAAATATCCGATGCAAATCCCTAAAATCCAAGTGAAATAGAAATGGTGTGATACAGTTGAAAGCTGCAGAAGGGATGCTAAATGGACCTTGTGCTGAGATTGCTTTTTATAAAACCTTATGAAGGTTAATTCACAATATTCCTTTCATCTTAGGCCAATCTTGAATCTTATACGTCCATTAAAGGAGCAAAAACATGACCAATAATGGGATGAGAAAGTGATGTTTTTCTGCTTACAATTAATCACTGACTATGTTACAATACCCAGCGGTGTGCTCACATTGAGTTGGGGTTATGTGGACTGGAACAAGCGTTTAGGTGCTGAGAAAATGAACCTCTAACATCCAGGCTATGGTTTTACTGGGCAGCTTCCAGGTGTGAATGTGTGTGTGACCATGTGTGTGTAACCGTGTGTGTGTTTGTGGCTGCGGTCAGTGAAAAGATGAGTGTGTCTTGATATGAGCCGCCATTCGAAGCCAACATGTATCCGTCTTAAGCACAGTAAAAAAGGCATTTCATTGTGTGTATAAGTTCATCATGTTAAGAAATACCCAGTCGTCAGTTGCTCTGCTTTTGGGAAACTAACGAGCCAAGCGGCGCTGAAACCTGAGCTGTGATTTCACAAAGATTTGGAAATATTTGAAGGAAATTCACACTGACAGTGTTCTACTCTTATTGATGACTTTACAACATGTTGTTGAATCCATGTTGAATTTATTCAAGCCTGTGGTTGTCCTTCATTCCCTGAAAAATGCCCCCTTTGGAGACCACTTTACTGCCCATTTATAGACTGGAGAGCCATAACAATGTGATCAAAAGCCAGCGCTGATAAAAACTATATTTTTTACGTTACATTAAATAACTAGGTTCAATTATTCTGTATGAAATGTGATGAAATGGGGATTTTTAAGCAGTTTTCCCACAAAGCCTGAACTATAGCTTGATTAAAACAAAATGGTGGATCAGTAATGACAAAAATAAACACTTAAAAACGTCATGTATAGTGGGAGAACATTTTTGAAACACGTTCACTGCAAGAATATGCATATTACTGTACCTCCTTCCTCCACAAAAGGGGTTAAATTACTCCTAATATGAATTACATTTAAAACTGGTTTATTCTACGTTTTGCAAATATTCTAAACACAAGCTCCACTAAATAATGCTTCCTCTAACTGGCACTACAAACTATACAAAATGTTGTTTCCTGCAGACTCAACATTTTAAACATTCTTGCAATGTGTCTCAATTAAAAAAAGAAAGAAGGTTTTTCACACTTTGCACCAGATTCTTCCCAGTATTGATTTGTTGGAAAACTGCTTGTGAAAACCATTGAGACCAACATTTGAATAAGTGCAGGACTTTACTGTGTTCCTTACAAAGGGTTTTGAGTTATATTTTAGGTCCCAACACTACATTGTGAGTGACAGGTGAGTGTGCATGCGGGCACACAGACAAAAGAGCATGAGGCAATACGGCAGATTATTTATTGAGTTATTTATGTTTGAAAATGTGCAACGTATTCCATATATTTATGCTTTCCCCAACTTGCCTCATGGGGATTGTTAAAGTTGTATCTAATGCAGTATTGTTTATCCTTTGAATTCCTAAAAAAGAAATTCCCCTTTTCTTAAACTGAAATCCTTTTGCTGGTTCTGATCACGGCTTTATTCAGATTCAGATTACACCCTGAGGAAGAAGGGAGTTTTAATAAAGTCCAAAAGACAGGAAAGACTGTGGTTGAATTATGCTAACAGACACAGACAGACACACACACACACACACACACACACACACACACACACACACACACACACCACACACACACACACACACACACACACACACACACACACACACACACACACACACACACACACACACAGACACACACACACACACACACACACACACACACACACACACACTTAAACAATTACACACACACAGACACACACACACACACACACTCTCTCACACACACACACACACACTTAAACAATTACACACACACACACTCACACTTAAACAATTACACACACACACTCATACACAGACACACACACACACACACTCACACACGCACACACACGCACGCACACACACACACATTTGCGCACACGCACACACACACACTCACACACACCCACACACACACACACACACACACACACACACACACACACACTCACTTAAACAATTACACACACACACTCATACACAGACACACACACACACACAGGCACACACACGCACGCACACACACACACACTCACATTTGCGCACATGCACAACCACCCACTCGCACACGCACACACACACTCACTTTTGCACACACGCACAACCACCCACTCGCACTCACACACACTCACCCACACACACACACTTAAACAATTACACACACACTCATACACAGACACACACACACTCACACACACATACATACACACACACACGCACACATACAGACACTCACATTTGCGCACACGCACAACCACCCACTCGCACACACACACACACACTTAAACAATTACACACTCACACACACAGGCGCACACACGCACGCACACACACACACATACACTCACACTCACAACCACCCACACTTAAATAATTACACACACACTCATACTCACTCGCACACACACTCACCCTCATACTCACTTGCACTCACACACACACACTCACTCACACTCGCGCACACGCACAACCACCCACACTTAAATAATTACACACACACTCGCACTCTCACACACACACACACACACACACACACACACACACACACACACACACACACACACACACACACACACACACACACACACACACACCACACACACACACACACACACACACACACACACACACACACACACAGAGGGAATCCCCATCCATGATGCAGAAGCAATAATCCCTGGATCAAAAGGTCTCACATGGATCAGGTCTTCCATCAAGATGTGGTGACACCTGGACACCGTCATATGAACTCTGAGTAATCCTCCGGAGGACACCTGTATCTCCAAGCCCCCGCTGCTAATGAACCGTGAAAATGAGACGCAGACATTCTTAAGATGAATTAAGTGTCTAATAAAAAATGTGCGATCTGTAACAGCAGGAGGATGACTCAGTAAAAAAGGGGTTGTGCCAGGACAATGTCAACATGAGACCTAAATCAGCATAGGCTCCCAGACTTCCCAAACCACCGGCAACAACAAGCAACACACCCAGAACTGAGAGCAGCTGGAATGTCATTCATATGGTCTTCATTTCATCTGTCGCTCCCCTCCTCTCCGAGTTTTTCCGTCGGAGATGGATTGGCTGCTTGGCTGTTTTCTGGCTGAACCAAACATGTGTTGGATGGACTTGTTGCTGGTTGGCTAATTGGCTTGTCATAAGGTCAATGTCGGTTGACCCCTTTTGGCAAGTCAATGTTAGCTGATTGGCTTTTTGGTTCCAGGGCTTTATAGAAGTGAGGTCACGACTACGGATTTGAGGCCTTGAGTTGCCCTCTTGTTTTTCGGCAACTAAAAGTTACGCTTGAGATTGGAGCTCTGTAAAGACAGACTTTTCAAGGGGGCCAATATGTAGTAATTAACTTCCACGAACTGAAAACACAATGTGAAAGGGTTAAACACTTTGGGATAGCGACATGTCAATCATTAGGTGGCCCCGCCCCCCAAAATATATATTTTAATCTAAGCAGGACCCTGATTTACAAAAGGAACATCATGCTGCATTTACTGCGGCAACAAATGGGAAACACAGCCATTGTCCCATAAGGCGCATTCACACCGCAGCACTTTTCCCACAAAGGTTCATGAGAACTCTTTAGTTCTCATGAACTAAGTACAGATCGCGTTCACACCGGAATAAATTCCCTGAGGGTGGATAAGGCAAATGAAGCCGCTGATGTCACTTCTTCTTCTTCTGCTTTGGGTTTACTGGCAGGCCGCAAACCAATTCACGGCGTATACTGCCACCCGGAGTCCCCGGCCGGAAGTCCCCGGAGTTGGGGACTTTGCTTCAGTAGAAGCTGCTGGGACTCCCAGCAGCTTCTACTGAAGCCTTCCGAGTAAATCGCCAGAACGCCGACACCTCCTCATCTCCACCGCTCCCATGTTTTATGTTGTGTTGCCATAAGTTAGTCTCTCTGCGTTTCTGCGCTGGGCTAATGCTAATAATGCTAATGCGAGGATAATAAAATGACGGCTTCACAACACTTTTTGGGAGTTTTACGGGGCGTGGTTTGCAATCCGCCCAGCCAATCAGAAATAGGAACCTTTTTCTCCCACGAAAGTCCCTGCTCTCTAGCAAGGACGGAAAAGGGGGTAAAAAGGTTCTCATGGAATAATTTTAGTTCCGTCTCTTTTTGGTGTGAACGCGACACAAGAGTTCTCATGAACTAAGTTCTCATGAACCTTTGTGGGAAAAGTACTGCGGTGTGACTGCGCCTATAGACGTCTTCTATACAATCTTACTTCCTAACAACAATTGGAGTTTGAAAGCACTTCACTTTTCACTGGTTGAATTAAACAGATAAGAATATTTTTTTAATTCATGGTACAGTATATGAGTTACTTCTCCTGTAGATATTTCTTAATTATTTTATGCTTGTTTTAGTTCAAATGTATTCACGGATGCTCAAGCCTTAGTAAATTACAGCAGGCCCAAAACTGGCAACACCCCCCCTGTTTTCACCAAATGGTACGATCTCATAGACTGTATACGATCTTTACCCGTCATTATACGTCATAGGTCGCAACACGTGAGCATCATAACAACATTATGTAAATGGGAATGGCCGAATCGTGTGTCAATAACTTGGACAATTCAGCTGAACAAGAGAAAAACAGAAGGAGAGAAAGGTGCAGCGCATTGAAATGAGAAAAGCCCTACAGGAACATCAAGCTAATTGCTGCAAAACACAGATATGTTTACGAGTTACTGTTGCATGGTTGCCGCCCTCCGCACGTCATCACATCACAACTACACGTGATTCTGTTGGGAATAATGACAACTAAGAAATGGCACTTCTTGTTTCTGATGATCATCAACAGTCAGAGCTCTGAGGAAAAGTCAGGTACAAAACAAAAACACCATAATGCACATTATATTCATCAACATGGAGCCTTTTCTGGAGTTGTATTCATGGGAGTACAACTGGAGACACGTGGTGGTCGTTTCAAACGATGTTGGAAGTTTTGTTCGAGGTATATGACTGTTAATCGTGTGAACTAGCACGATGGATTGGAGTGTATTGGCAGGCCACTGCTGTTCTGACGTAATATTACGGCACCTACAATCAGTGTTGGGAAAGCTTCCAATTACTTCAAGGACACTTAGATCCTCCGATGCATTTCTTTTAGCAGTACCGACAGTATTACATAAGACATCTTGGGAGCCTGCTTTCTGTCTTCATGGCCCCAAAGTAAACTGGAACGACCCATTGGAGTTTTTAAAAGTAGATATCTATCCTGTCTTTCTAATTTGGGGTGGTCTTAGCTGTATCACTGTTCATGTTTTTCTTGTTATAACTTGTTTTAATTATGTTCCTCACTCTTTATGTTTGTATCTGGGCTGCATCTTGCTTGCTATCTAAATAAAGATTATTATTAATATTATCTTATTCATTATTATTCACACTGTAACGAGTGCAACAACAGACATGCAGTTCACTACTTCCCAACACTGCTTGTAAATGTTATGACAATATGTTCCACTGAGAGTAGAGCTAAAACAATGGTACTTTTATCTGTTTTATACCATTTTTAATTGCATAGTTATGCGTTTTAGAGTGTAGTTGGACAATACGAGCAATTTAAAGAAACATTATTGGTACTGGGAAAGTGTCAGAGGCATTATAAGACTATTAATTGACTTGATCCATTTGCCACAAACATTGATACCTCAGCAAGCTACAAATGTTGATTTGTTTTTTAGCTTTTAAAGCTCTGTCTTTCCTTTTGAGTGTAATACTGATTTGTTCCATAATAAAACAAAGTGAGCCAGACATTAGGAATATGTTTCTTTTGCAGCTGCAACTACAGATAAATGAAGACAAATTGAATGCGTATTGTTTGTATGTGTTTGTGTCAGTCCGCGGTTTGATTGATCGGTTGATAATGGGCTTATTTGCCCACTGTCCTCCCATTGGCCGGTTGTTTATCTGACTGGTCATCTGATTGTTTAATTGGCCTCTGGGTTGTGGTCAAACGCTCTGGACCTTCCCCGGCTGTTTATGTGGACTCTAAATATTATAATCTTGACAAGCCCTGCATTGTATAACAAGTTATCAAGAAAATAGGGCTGTTGGTCATAGTGTAGGTTGTAGTATGTCACGCTCTCTTAAGCATTGTAACATAATGAACAGTTGTCTTCTATCTCTGTCTACATCGAGCAGAGGAACGAGTCACTGACGTTGAAAGACGGCGTATTAAATTGAGCCCACAGGCCACAGGCAACTCACCGACATGTTTAACTTTCCAAAACTCAAACGGCAAAACTCCCTCTCACACTCAAATGCAAATCAATATCATTGTTGGAGATCTTGCTGACTTAATGTCAAACTAGGCTGAGTTGCAGTGCGTTGCCCCAGATTTGATATATGATCTTTATCTCACAACATTCTGATTGAAGCAGCAGTTTCTCATGAGTTCGGGCCTTGACACGACCACACAGAAGATCCTAACCACCGACGCACAGCATCTGTCAAATCCACGTCTTAATATCTATAATCTCACTTGATTTAAACGTCTCCCGCTGGTTTCCCCCCTGAGCAGCGGCCTGTCTGGACCTTTCTGTCTGACGGCTGTTTGGGCACATCAGGAGATGAATTCTCGTTTTACATTGTGGAAAATGAGATCTGTCTGTATGTGATGTTGGAGGAATGTAAAGAGACAGCCTGACAAAACACCCGTGGTAGAGAGTAATATATAGTTACACTTAAAGGTCCCATGTCATGGCCATTTCTACTGATCATAATTCCATTGTTGACGTCTACTAGAATATATTTACATTGTTCAATGTTCCAAACTCACATTGGTTTCTCACAGCATCTCTGTATAGTATGTGTATTCACTCTCTGTCCTAAACGGCTTGTTGGAGCTCCTGCCCCCCCCCCCCTCCCTGTGAGCCCAGTGTGCTCTGATTGGTCAGCTCGCCCACTCTGTTCTGATGAGTCCACCACCGTTACAGCGGAACATCAGTGATTATGTGTTACAATGGCGTTGGCTAGCAACCAGAAAATAACACCAGTGATGACAAACAGATGAGAATGCTGCGTGGGGTCTGGGTGCCGTGTTGGCGGGACGTTGCGGGGCTCGCTGCTCCGCCCTTTGAGGCTCGAGGAGCGGACAGTGTGAGCTCTATTACTGGTGTCGTTTCCTGGTTGCTGCGTGGGGTCTGCGGGACAGCGAGACACCGCGGAACTCAGCACACACACAGATCCGCGGAGCCTCGGCTGAGAAAAGATAACGCTGAGTGTGTACGTGTGAGACGTCACTATGACCAGGAAGCAAACAATGGAAAAAGAGAAATGTCCAACGAGGCGTTCTGGGGCAGCACAGACAGGTCTTCTCTGTGTTAGAGTTTTACTCGCTACAGGGTGTACTTTGAGGGTTTGTGACTCTGCAGACCGTTCACATGCAGACAAACCTTCATAACACACAAGGGGATGGGTGATAACCAGAAAAGCATGACATGGGACCTTTAAGTGCAATTTCCTCAAGTTAAAGAGGCCCTATTTAGCCTTTTTGGGGTTTTCCTGTAGTGTGTAAACATGCCACAGTGAACCTGAAAACATGCAGAATAGGGCCATTTCCATTTATACTTCTACTGCACTTCAATTCAGAGGCAAATAGAGTACTTTTTACTCCACTAAATGTATTTGATAACTTGAATTACTTTGGAGATTCAGCCTAAAAATACACAGTATGATCAACACACAATGAATCATGTTTTATTATAGGTTGAAATTAAACTTTAGTGATCGATTAGGGAAATTCATCCAGCATTAAATACTCTATAATGTCCTACTTAACCAGCTGCAAAATGAAAGCGATGAAACATGCATCAATAACTATAATCAAATAATTAAGATATTGTTCTGGGCTGGAATAATAAGGATGATTGCTTGTAACCGTTATGATAACTTTAAATGCAATTGAGAGATCTTCTGCATCCACCTGTGCTGATATTCATGTCACTTCAAGCTTGAATGTGAATTGGATCAATTGTCTAAACTTAATTATGAAGTCAGTTGAAAGAACAGGTCGATCAGGTTCATAAAGAAACAAAACGCTTTTATAATTGTAAGTGGGCTTGGAACAGGATCAGGAACATTGTGTTGGTTGACTCACTGTTACACAAAGCTTCATGTTTTCATTCATGGAGTTCATGTCTTGGCAAAGTGAGCACTTCAACACACCTTCCAGTCTTCATTTATTGTCACGAGTCACATACCGTTGAGGATTTAAAGTGGATGTTGTGGATGCGATTTAGAAAAGTCATTGACCCTATGATGGCATCTCACCAGTTAAAATGTTATGCAGTCAATGAAGAATCATAGTCTGGTAAATAAGATATGTCATACCCAACAAATAGGTTAGAAAACCCTTAGAAAGGGTGTGTGTGTGTGTGTGTGTGTGTGTGTGTGTGTGTGTGTGTGTGTGTGTGGGGGTGTGTGTGTGTGTGTGCAGTGCTTGAATTGGAATGAAAAAGGTGCCAGTACTCTAAAATCAGCAACTTTTTCAAGTCAATTTTATATATACAGCCCACAAACAAGAATTTGGCTACTATAATGCTGGTGGGTTTGTCTCTTTACTACTGTATATTTTAGAAAGGTTCACTGTACTTAACATTTTTTTATGATAGGCAGCGGATATGGCTAAAGCTCAGTAAGGTCAATATTAACTGAAAATATAGCAATCAAAGTCTAGATCTTCTGCTGAAGACACATGAAGCAGAGACCTTTCAGGTGAGAGCCCCTCTGGTGGTGTTCAACATTAATGACAAGGAAACAAAGCTCTGGTCAGAAGCATTTTTATAAAAAGCTTTAACAAAATTAAGTATTTCTGTACATTTTGAATGCAATCTAACTTTCCAACTCAGAAAACGAAAAACGAAAAAGTGCCAAAAGTCTTCTCACATGGCTGAGCTGCTTTGCAATATACTTCACCACTGAAGAATACAAATATGTATAAAGTAAACTATGATGCAATCTAACTTTCCAACTCAGAAAAATGATAAAGAGCATGAACAAAGAACATGTAAAAACAAATGCAAAATTTGCACAATCTAAAATGAGAAACTGTAACTGCAAGTAACAAAGTCTGAGCCATGGTAAAGAGTTACATTGAACACCAAGCTGATCAGATAACTCCCTGGTTGGTCTGAAGTCCTTCTATCTCCAGGATCTGTACAAATCGGCACATTATGCCAAAAGTCTTCTCACTGGGTGAGCTGCTTTGCAATATACTTCACATTGTTAGAAAAGGCTCCAGAAGGCCTTGGGGACATCAGTATCAGGGGCTGGAGCTGGACAGGCTCTTTCATCAGCACTTCTCCTTCCCTTTGCCAGCCAGGACCTCACATACTGTTCCGGATTGAACAGTCCTAGTGATGGTCCATTACATTTAATGAAAACCAGGCTGGACAGTCGGCTGACAGAGAGAGCATTCCTTTTTGCAGTAAGGATATCGTTCATGCAGCTGAATGACCGCTCACACTCACTAGTGGAGACAGCGATGGTTCGGACTGCTTTCAGTAGAGGCTCCATGGCAGCAGGTGTACAGGATGCCCTGGTTTCCTTGTATTCGCGAAAGCCCTGAACAGTCTCTCTTCTGTCCACTTTCAGCACTTCGCACAAACGTAGCACCTCTACGTCCCCATACTGTACGTCTAACTCCTCTTCAGGCCAACTTCCAGGATGGATAACTTTCATGTCCTGGATTAGCTGATTGTCCCGGGCCTCCCGGCCATGTAATGGGATTTCTCTTGTGCTGACATGAGAGGAGGTTGTGGAAGTCATTCTGTGTCTCAGATTCTCTACCATACTGCGGAAAAACTGACCTGCATGAATCTGTACAAGCCTGCCATTCTCACGCAGGGCAACACCCTTGAAGGACTTCTCAGCTAGAGCTGTATGAACTGTAGTCATGTGTGGGCCAGGCATGGTGACCATGGATTCAAAAACTCGTATTTCTCGAGTTAAGAGAAATTACTGCTGTAGGCAGTGTCATCTCTCTTTTTTGGAGTTGCCGAGAGAGGTCGCTGAGCTCTGTGAGCGCATCGTACATCAGTCCCAGATTGCTGACAAACGTTGCAGATGTGAGCACATCATCCAGGCCCTTGTACTTTGCTCTGTCTCTGGAATCCCTGCTCGTGTCGTTTGCAGCATTTGTGAAGTGATCATGAAGCACTCGGTAGTTTTCCCAGACTGCTCTCACGCTCCTTTCACTTGAAGCCACCCAGCGGATGGACAAAACACGCCCTATCACCAGGAGACGCTGTCCGACTGCTTGCGCACACTGCGCTAACTGCCTCTGATTTTTGGGGGAGGCATGGAACAAGGAATAGAGTTTGTCAAAAAAGATCTGGAAATGATTGAGCCCTGAGACCTCCTTGACCACATCCCCAACTGCCAGCTCTAGACGATGATTGGAGCAGTGCCACACAAACAGGCTTGGGAATTTACTACACAACTAGCAACGCCTGTTCTCTTCCCTAGCATGACTGAAGCCCCATCACATGCAAAATAAACGAAACACTGACCTAAAAAGTCCTCGTTAAAATCTCTTCCAAGACACTCCATTAACGCCTTTGTGATGTCATCAGCCGTTGTTCCATCCAACTCGATCAGCTCCCAAAAAAAACGTTTCGGGCTCAGCATCAGCTAATGCTGAGCGTAGACACACAACAAGCACCGTTTTACCACTAATAGTGGTAGATTCATCGACCAAAACACAGTTTTCTTTGGTTTTCTGTAATGTCTTTTGCCATTTTTTTCTTCAGCTCATGAGCTATGTGGTCGATGATTTCGCCACAGGTTTTATTGGAGTGCAAAACCCTGCCCACGTTCAGCCCATTCAGTTTCTGTACATTCAAATCAATTGGCATGTCTGTGAATGGCCGGCTATGTTTGCCAATTTTATATGCCGTTCGAAAAACTCTGATAGTGGTGTCTAATTCAGATTTATGCATAAACTGCACTTGATGTTGAATAGTTTCACATGAAGCAGATGTAAGGATGTCAGCAGCTTTTACATGGGCTTGTGATTCTTTATGTTCTTTGATTTTTCTTCTCAGGCTAGCTTGTTGTTTGCCCTTGTCAACACCGAAATGAGACACTGCACACTCACCCCATTCAGTTGACAGTTTCAGTCCTTGTCCAGTGTGTATTCCCAAAGATTTGACATCTTGACATATCCGACATCCTAGCTTCTTATCTTTAAGAAGGAGCCATGCATTGGTCTTGCAAAAATATTGCACCTGGTCCGTTGTCCAGCAGTCAGGTGCATCGCTTTGCCCGGTGTTGGTGGTGGCAGTTGCGCCAGCAGCAGCTAACGTTAGAGGCTCTGGAGGAGGCGGCGGGAGCTAGTGCTAATGCTAATGCACTAGAACTTGGAGCAGGAGGATCAACCAAAGAAAGCTCCCCATCAGACACAATTTCCAACACAGGCACAGCATTCTCTGTATTTGAAATGTCTTCCGGCGACAACCGCTGTCTTTTTGCACTTTTATTAATCCACGCTAACATTTTAGAAATGCTAATTTGTGACGTGACTTGCTTTCCTTCTCTCGGGGGCGTGCCTGCTCTGTTCTATCACTCTACATAGCCACCCACTGGGTGGGAGTTGCACTGCATAAACACAACACACGTGCATCTAGGTATGTAAATTGTAAAGCATTAAAACATGGTTTTACTAACAGTTTTCAGTATGTTGTTACTTCGGCATTATTATTATTATTATTATTTTGAAACGTGTATTACTATTAAATCACGGTCAAATAGGTTAATTTTGACATAGTCGTTTCCACCACAGTATTTACATGGAGAAGATAAGCCCCGCCCCCTCTCCAGCACGTTCTGTTTGAATGACAGGAGTAAACAGCTGACAGCCGCTGTGAAACTCCAGCGGTTAGAGCGATGAGAATGTCCGTTCGGCACCTCATGACGCATCTACTGAGTACCGGGCGGCTGTATATATATATATGGATGTATAATAAGAACGGCGGGAGAGTGTTGAGTACTGGCACGGTGCATGAGTACCGGAGTACCGCCAGCATGCCGGTACTGAGCAAGAAGTGCCGGTACTCCATGGGTCAGAACCAGAAGTGCCGGTACTGCGTACCGGTGAGTACCGGCCCAATTCCAGCACTGTGTGTGTGTGTGTGTGAATTCAACAAAAATACCCACATCATCTTCCATAGAGCATGCACACTTGTGTTTTCCTTAAGCTCCGCCTCCAATTTGCTTGGTTCTCAAAGGAGCACCTGGAGATGTTGCTTGGTGCGCATCCTTAAAATGAAATAAACCGGACCTTTTGAGGGGTACTTGACTTTATAAACGGGGGGGGGGGGGGGGGGGGGGGAGTTGCGCTAGTGAGCACGCTCATGGACTGTTCACCGGAGCCTCGCAGCAGGGTTACTGTGCGGAGTGCATAAAGCAGACCCTTCACACGATAGCGAGGGGGTAGAGCGAGGGATCGACAGATGCCGTCGTGCTCGCGGACGGATTAAAAAAATCAAACCTAAACGGCTTACGAATTATACTTTGGCGGCCGTTAATATACCTGGGTGGCCCGCCCAGGTAAAGTCTATGTGTGGGAAACCCTGCTATCTTACCAGTTAATATGCAACTCGCAAATATCTCTCTCTCTCAATGTTGGTGCGCAAATGCGCCTTTTTTCAAATGATCCGGCGCTCGTTTTTTCGCGGCGGGTGCGCATGCGCACCAGCGCACCAGTTATGTGCAGCCCTGCGTATAACTCTGGATTCAGCTTTTTAGAATTTGATAACTTTACGGATCTTGTATTTTAAATAAGGGCTATTCAAGTATTTGTCCCAGGTAGCTGATTCACATATATAAAAACAAAAAACAAGTCTCTTTCCCAATGTCAGTCAATGGGAAAAGTCTTTTTAAGCCCAAATGACCTCGAACTGACACAGACATAAGTGTAGTACCACCGTTTGACCACTATGAAGATTTGCTTCAACTCCCTGGGGGCTTGGTAAACTCCCACACATCCAAAACATTTGACTGAGCTGTTAACATTAGCCAAAAGTGCATGCTATCTTAGGGTGACCAGACGTCCCCGTTTTCCGGGGACAGTCCCCGTTTGTATTGCCCTGTCCCCGGTTGAAACTGTCCCCGGAAATGTCCCCGTTTTTTAATATACATTAAAAACACATAGCAAGGTGAAATAAAACGTTTCATGTCAGGAAACACTGGGTAAACAGACTGTGGTCAAGCCAGCCCCCACTTCGGAAAACACAGTCAAGCCAGCCCGCACGTTGTATTGCGGTGCACGAATATCCTATGCATTACGGTAGAGGTCTGTAAAAACTGCCTTCAAAATAAAAGCGTTTACTCGGTCAATAACAAATATACCTAAAAAACACAACATATTCATATATACTGGAGCTTGAATTAAGAAATATGTACTATATAATGTGATCAATAATAATTTAAAACATACTACGTATAACTACCACATTATAACTGAGTGAATGTAAAATGTAAGTATACAGTTATGAAGACATATCTGACATTTCCACTGGGTGACTCATTTCAATTGATGTTGACACCATCTCACAACACTCCTCTCAACACAAATCTCAAATTAGATCTATTGTCCATCTATATTTTGATTATTATTTAATGGAAACTGTCCATAATCAAAGAGTCATTCGAAGTCAATCAAATACTTATTTCACGCCAGGGTGATAGCAGGAGACCCCATCTAGTCAATCAGAGAAAATCAGGACAATCTGATGTAGAGTTTCAAAATAAAATACTTTTGAAATCTCATATGGGCTATCGTCCTTCTGTTTTTATACAAGAATAAATACAAAACTGTCAAATTATCAAAGACTTATTTCACTTCAGGGTGATAGCAGGACACCCCATCTAGTCACTCAGAGAGAATCAGGACAATCTGATGTACAGTTTCAAAATAAAAGACCTGAAGTCTCATATATGAGCTCTCGTCCTTCTGTTTGTATCCAACAGTTAAAATGTTCGAATTACATTGAAGCAGAATTGTCCCCCTTTTTTCTTTAACAGTGAAGAAAAATGGATATGTTAATGAGATTTTGACCGCAAAACTAAAAATCCCCGGTTTTAATTTTGAAAATCTGGTCACCTTATGCTATCTACAAACACAAATAATTTACCATAATGAGGTTAACAGGTACAAGGTTTAAATGTGGGTTTATATGACTTTTCTGCCGTAGACTTATCGTCTCTGTGATGATTTGGACATGTTTGTTTGGGGGAAACCTCATTAGCTCAGATGACCCGGTTCACTTCCTGTTTCATGAGAAACATCCGGTTGCAGAGCGGCTGTTTCTCCATTTGCAGAAACCATCTTTTCAACCCACGCTTGTCCCTGAGCGGCAGATTATTCCAACATGTCATAAACACTGGAATGTTGCTCTCTAAAACTATTGTATATCCATCGTCTTCACAAATTTGACAGAACGAAGACTGTCATTTTTATTACCCTATGTTTTCCTTTGCCTTGAATCATAGTTATCTGATTACATTCACTGTCACGCATGGTATTTTGTAGAGTCATAAGTAGTTGATTGCAGGAGGTGCAGCAGTTAGAGTATTCGTGGTATGTCACTTTGATCACTGCAGAATGTTATTTTTGGACTCTTTTATCATTCCTTAAGTAATCCTTTCTGATTTTATGAAGTCTTACTTTCATTCTCTCCCCGAGCTTTGTTTCATCACTGCTTCTTACACACTCTCAGAGATGTCAAAAGTACACACCTCCTTTACTCAAGTAGAAGTACAGATACTCGTGTTTAAAAATACTCTGGTGAAAGTAGAAGTACTGACTAAACTTCTTTACTCAAGTGAAAGTAAAGAGGCTTTGAAGTGTACTTCAGTAAAAAGTACCCATAACTAGCAGCTGTTTTAAAGAGTACCTGACCTCCCTTTATATTAATAGAACAATAATTAGACCCTGGGCAAAAATCCTTGATTATGCGGGCTAAAATTGCGGGAAGTTGCGAAATATGCGGAAAAAAATCAATATTGGGCTGTCTTATTTATTTATTCTCTCTCACACACAACCTGCCACTAACGTTAAACCCCTTTACTATTCAATTAAACACATTCAATGTTTATTTATTGTAAAAGCAATTGGGCTATTTTAATCACACTCTCTCTCTCACACACACACACACACACACACACACACACACACACACACACACACACCACACACACACACACACACACACACACACACACACACACACACACACACACACACACACACACACACACACACACACTTCTCCGCCTCATTCTGTTTTCATTTACTCGTTCGTTATCTGACCAGCTTCTTCAGGCTTCTCACCTCGTTTCTTGTAGCCCTCGAAAGGGTTTTGGAGGTCGATGCCTCGGTGAACGTGAGTTGTTCTTGTCCGCAGCAGCAGAAAGCATTTTCGAATGTTTGAATAAATCAAAGCGGGTCGTCAGTCACCGTCGATGTTCTCTTATGCTCCAACACACAGTTGCACGGGGTGCAGAATAGTTTCCCCCACTTTCGTGCAAGACATCGGGGAACTGCTTTGCCCGGTCTTTAGCAGAAATGTTCGTCGGTAAATGAGATGGAATAGATTTTTTCATCTTGGTGTTTTCTCTCTCGTGTGAGCTCCACACGTTCACTCTACGGTGTTGTTTACCTTCTGTGATGCGCGAGCTGATGACGTCGCGTCATCATCATCATCACCACTTCACGTCAAGACGAGTTAACTTTTTGTGGAAAAATGCGGGGATTATGCGGCCTTTTGATAAATATCCGGCCTTTTAAAAATCTGCGCCATTTTGCTGATTATGCGTTAAATTCTGCGATCGCAGAATCGCGTTTTTCTGGAGGGTCTAAATAATGTCATTGTTAGCTAATGAATGTTTCCATGCTGAACAACGGCAACATGACAACGTTTCCATTGGTCCCTCTTCTTTAGAGAAGACCAGGAAATGATGGATACACGGATCGTGTTCAAATCAATAGGCACGCAATGACTCTAAAGAATAATGATCACGCACCAAACACACATTCAGACTAAAGGAACCAGCTGTTTGGAAAATGGGATGTAACGATACCAAAAACTCTCGGTACGATAATATCGCGATAAAAAGTCCACGGTACGATATTTATCGCGATTTTTTTTTTTACTTGAATTTGTTTTTCTTTATTAAATAATACATCTGATTTATACAGCATTTTAGTAGGATAGTAGTATTTGAAAGTGTCAACAATATAATAATCAGACCCTGCAATAGAATAAATCAAGTTTCACTTTAGTTTTTCAAGTAACTCAACTCTAACTCACTCACTCACTCACTCACTCACTCACTCACTCACTCACTCACTCACTCACTCACTCGCTCGCTCACTCGCTCGCTCACTCACTCACTCGCTCACTCACTCACTCGCTCACTCACTCACTCGCTCACTCAGCATCATCAAGGTTATCTTTCAGGAATATGAGCATGTCCACATTTCCAGGTAGAAGCTGGGATGTTTGGGCGTTTGCAAAATCCCCATCTGTGGAAAAAACTATCTTGCTTGATACTGATGTTGCTGGGACAGAGAGATATGCTTTGGCCATGGGTGACAGCAGTGGGTCAAACTGTGCATTGTCTCTCCACCACTTCAAAAACAATACAGTTGTTGCCAAGAAGGTGAGGCTTATTGACAGAGATATAAATATACTGTAGGTACTTGTCAGTGTCTCTAGGTATGTACATGTAGCTCTGTAAATACGATGTCCTTTTGTGTTATCTGTTGTTTTATGTTCATGTTGTAACCTACTTGCTGCCATGTTGGACAGGTCTCCCTTGAAAAAGAGATCGATTATCTCAATGGGACCATCTGGTTAAATAAAGGTTTAAAAAAACAAACGGTATTGAGACATTTATTTACCGCGATATTTGTTATATCGTTAGATCCCTAGAAAGTACAGGTATTTGGGTTCAAAATGTAAGAAGTCAAAGTAAAAAGTCGGCAGAAAAATAAGTAGTGCAGTAAAGTACTGATACCAGAAAAATGTACTTAATTACAGTAACGAAGTATTTGTACTCCACTACTTCCCACCTCTGTACACTCTTCATACTTTTAACCCTAAACAAATGGGCTTGAACTCTCCAGCGGAAGCAGTCCTGACATTTGTACAGAGAGCAAAATGTTCAAAGAAGCAAACACACACACAAATTTACCCAACAGGACACACACTGAGAGCTAGTAAAAACTTCCACCCACAGAGTTATTGACAGGAGATCGTGCACCTCTGCCAAACATGCTTTTACCGGAAAACCAGTCGACCTTGGGATGGGATCAAACTAAAACACTGTGCTTATTGCTGGATTAACCCGCAGCATGACCACATTTAAGAGTTGCAGGCAATGTGTGTGTGTTTGCCGGAGATGCATCACCTGAGAAGGACGGGGCCTATTTATTCGTTCTTAATCCCTCGATGGATTGGAAACAAACATGTCATGTAGAGCCATTTCCCTGCAGCGCCCCGTCAGTTTGTCTACCACAGCAGCGGTAGCAGATTAGAGAGAGGAATCCAGGAATCAACAAGCGTCTGTCTGTGTGCTGTGGTGTGTGTGGGGTTAACGTCAGTCTGGGAGAGGATCACACACACACACACACACACACACACACACACACCTACACACACACACACACACACACACACCCATACGCACCGCATATACACAGGATTACATGCGTAGACATCCACACACAAACAGCTGTTTAGAATTACATAGTCCGGGTGATGAACTCACTGACAGCGACTCATGCAACATTCAAAGACAGATGAGGACGTGGGAAAACTAAATATATTCATAGATTTCTTGTCATGTCTCTTTGATGTCTGCATGAGGAGTGTTGACTTCTGGCGCGCTGTTGAGAACCCTAATCCAACAAACAGGTATCCGTTTCCACAAATCCGCCCCTGAGGTATTCTTCAAGTTGCTAAATCAACAAAATCAAGACAGCTTACAGGAAGAATTAAGCCTCGGCAGGGAACGTGGTTTGAGGTAACATTTCATCTGAATCAGTGTTGCATCCAGCACCAGAACTTTCAGACTTTCAGAAATGTGCAAAATCTCAACACTTGCTGCTCCGACGCTGCAATGGTTGATCAATTTATCGAAAGGACTGATATCAATCGTCTTATTTCTTCGGATACGATTGGGTAATTACTTAATGGATGCTTCAGAAAGATGCATTTGCCACCACTTCCAAGCCAGGAACTCACGGTCACATGAAACTTCAGGTGGTTTAAGTGGAATGTGTTTAGATTTAGAGAGGATTAAGATTAAAAAACAACAGAACAAGTCACTTTTTCAATTCTAAACACAGTAATAATAATAATAATAATAATAATGCATTTTATTTATGGGCGCCTTTCAAAGCTCTCAAGGACACCTTACAGTGGAAGAGTTCATTGACCGGGAGTAGAGCTTTTGGGTTTTACAGACATGCTTTTGTACAAGTTCTTAATGAAAATGCAAAGAAACGTTTTAAGAAGTTATTGGAGCGAAACTATTAAGACTTAGTTTGGTAATCGTTTACCAATTTGGATATGAATCATCTCCCAAGCTCAAAACAGTGGAAGAGTTCATTGACCGGGAGAAGAACATATAGGTTTAACAGAAAAGCTTTAATACACGTTCTTAATGTTCAAGTAATGGATAACGCAGCATCCACACGGCGGCGTGCGTTGAAGTTTGCTGGTGAGCTTGTCTGAAACTCGACCAACAACCAATCACATGGATCTCCCGCCCCAGACACACAAGCACGCGGTTTGATTGGCTAGAGCTTGTACTGGCATATGATTCAATTGGCTGACGCTTCCGTCGAAGCTTCAAAAGTTTAACTTTTCTCAACTTTTGAAGCGAGCAAAGCGAAGCGACGGAACCACAATGCAGTTCGGCAAAGCGTGACGTCACCCCATTCAAAGTGAATGGGGAGACGCGTTGAAGCTTCAACGCACGCCGCTGTGTGGACGGGCCGTAAGAAAGGAAAAGAAAGCATGTACAGTAAAGACTGGAGTTAATCTGCAATCTACACAGTTTCATATTTCCAATTGGATATTAATGATATATGAAGACTTTCCACATTTGGTGACGAAGTTGAAGTCAAAGCGAATATCAGTTCTGAGTTATATCAATCATCTAGATCACTTTTAATCTGGTTGTCTTTGTTTTGGATGGACTGACATCACATCTCCTTGGATGGCATGGTGGAATAACCTGAGGGATGCTTCAAAAAGTAGTACAAATAATAAGTAAGTCAAATTGATTTGTGCCCCCTGAAAAGTAACTGATGGTCTCATGCACAGGTCGCGTTAACCGAATATTTTCCGTCAATGACGGATTTTTTCTAACAATAACGGAAAAATCTGAAAGCAGTCCGTCATTTTGACAGATTAGAACACAACTCGGAACAGTCCACCAGCGGCCCACATTATATTTCATCCTTAGTGGCCAGGTCGACTGAGGGCGATCTACCCTACTGTAGTCTGTAACTATTATTTAGTAATTCACACCCCTGTCCTGTTGGTGGCGAGTGTGTGCATATTAAGTAGCTATTGTCTAGTCTTGTTTTTGACCTCGTTGTTTAACCGGCTTTAGCAATCGCAAAATGTCACGGCAGCTGATCGTCCGAAGCTTTTATAATAAGCCCAGTAATTGTGATGGTGTGGATAAACGAGGTGAAAAGAGGGATTGATGGAGTGGAGGATGAAGGACAAGCCAGTAAGACTAAAACTGACAACGTTCAGCCAGCGGCAGAGGGGCAAGCAAGTGGCAAGGAGTTCAAGCGGGAGTACCGGGTTCAGTGGGAGCAAGAGTTTAAGTGGCTGAGGAGGCAAGATGGCAAAATGTTCTGCGACATCTGTAGAGAAGCTAAAATGAGTAACGGATTCGTCCGAGGGTGCCCGGCGATGCAGAAATCAGCGTTCAGGCTACAGCAGGTCAATGGAGTTGTTCTTGTAAATGTTTTGTTCATATTCTTATTGTAATTGTCTCGTTTAAAACGATGGCATGGTTCATATTTGCCTGTTTAGGCACAATGGTCGTGTGTTATTAGCGGCCTCTGCCCCCTCTGCTGTGCTGTCAGTGCAGGAACAAATAAATCATTCATGTTCGTGTTGACATGAAAAGTGACCACACTCTGTTCATCTTCTTTTTTCTACATGCCCTTAAAAGTTCTGTATGAATCATTACAAAAAATGAATGAATGAGCATTTGCTGCTCAGTACCCAAACATAAATATTAAATAGGTCTCATCTCATCATTAAAACATGAAAAATAAAATGACGGGTAACAATGGATTATGACGGAAATGTTACGATCCTGTCCGTCAAAATGACGGACAACGAAAAAGTCTAACGCCACCACTGGTCTCATGAAACTCCAGGTGGCTTAAGTGTTTGGATTGAGAGGATTAAGATAGGAAACCTGACAGGACAAGTGACTTTTTGCAATCCTCAAAACAGTGAAAGAGTTGTTTGACCGCGAGTAGAGCTTATGGGTTTTACAGACATGCTTTTATAAAAGTTCATAATGAAAATGCAAAGAAACGTTTTGATTGGAGCAAAACTATTAAGACATATTTTGGCAATCGTTTACCAATTTGGATATGAATCATATCTCAAGACTTTCCACATTTGGAGATGATTTAAGTTATGAGTTATATCAATCATGTAGATTAGCTGATATCTGATTGGTGGTCTTTGTTTTCGATGACATTTTACACACGGCATCTATTGCACGTCTGTCCGTCCTGGGAGAGGGATCCCTCCTCTGTTGCTCTCCCTGAGGTTTCTCCCATGTTCCCCTTAAACTGTGGGTTTTCTCTGGAAGTTTTTCCTTGTACGATGTGAGGGTCTAAGAACAGAGGGTCTAAGGACAGATGGTCTAAGGACAGAGGGTGTCGTATTGTTATACTGATATTCTGTACAAACTGTGAAGTCCACTGAGACAAATGTAACATTTGTGATATTGGGCTATAAATAAACATTGATTGATTGATTGATTGAAATGACATCATTCTTTTGATTCCTTTGAATAGGATAGTAGAGCCTTTTAAGGGCTAAAAAAAAAACCTTAAGCGTCTAAAAAAAAAATGCATGAAGTATGATAGTAGAACAACTTAGGCGATGCTTCAGAAAGACACTTCCTGCATTAAAACTGACATTTGCCTCGACTGCAGAAGAACTGACGGTCAGGAGAAACTTCAGTCGGCTGAAGTGTTTGGATCGAGAGGATTAAGATAGAAAACCTGACAGAACAAGTCACTTTTACAATGCTCAAAACACAGTGAGAGTTCATTGACCGGGAGTAGAGCTTTTGGGTTTTACAGACATGCTTTTATACAAGTTCTTAATGAAATGCAAAGAAACATTTTGATTGGAGCAAAACTATTAAGACTTAGTTTGACAATCGTTTACCAATTTGGATGTTAATAATCTCCCAACACTTTCCACTTTTTGAGATGATGTTTAAAGGCCCGGACACACCAAGCCGATTTTGGCCGTCGATGGGCGTCGACACGCCCTACTCAGATTGGTGTGTCTCGCACCGTTGTGTCTTTTCAGCCGTGCCGACACCTTTTCGGCCGAAAACCCACCGATTCAACATGTCGAATCGGTGGGCAGTTGGCCAAAGGCTGTCGGCAAAATAAATCACTCCGATTGGCTGTTCAGCTAGCGAATCAGTGCATGAGAAGCGAAACGGAAGTGAGGGACCCAAACAAACTATTAAGAAGGCAAATCTGAGATTTCATTTACCTCCAGCTCTCGACGCAGGTTCTGGAAAGCCCCGTGAGCTTCTCGCTGTAGAGTGAAAATGGAACACGCTATTTGTTGTTTGTTTATATCACGCAGTCTGTTCTTCTTCTCTCGGTTATCACGCAGTCTGTCTTCCGGTTGTTGCCTCTTTCGAATGACGAATACACACTACCGCCGCCTGCTGGTACGGAGAGTTATTGCCACTCACGCATGCGCAGCTCGTACATGCTTCTTGGCCGTCGACTGAAGTCTTTGCGGTGTGTTCCAGTGCGACTGTTGGCCAAGACGCAGGAGACGTGAGGCGACACAACAGTCGGGGGTCCGTCTGTGTCTTTGGTGTCAGCTTGGTGTGTCCGGGCCTTAAGTCAAAGCTAATTTAAGTTATGAGCTATATCAATCATGTAGATTAGCTGATATCTGATTGGCAATCTTTTTTTTGGATGGACTGACATTATTCTTTTGATTTCTTTATAGGATAGTAGATCTTTTTAAGGGCTAAAAAAAAAATGCATGAAGTATGAGAGTAGAATAACTTAAGCGATGCTTCAGAAAGACACTTCTTGCAGTCAAACTGACATTTGCCTCCGCTGCAGAGGAACTGACGGTCAGGAGAAACTTGAGTCGGCTGAAGTGTTTGGATTGAGAGGATTAAAGACTAAAGACCAGACAGAAGAAGTCACATTTACAATGCTTTACACAGAGAAAGAGGTCATTGATTTATACATTTTACATAAATGCTTTTATACACACATACAATCTTGTTTGAGCGATTTTCAAAAGAAACTCTGTGGAAGTCTGATCTGATCTTCTAAACACAGTTTCGTGTCATTGTTTGGATATGAGTCATAGGTCAGGACTTTCCATAATTGGTGAAGATATTTGGGTCAAAGCTTATTTCAGTTATGAGTCAAATTAACCCTCAGTACCTCACAGATCTCCTCCACCCATACATCCCGTCCCGCACCCTTCGATCCTCAGACTCCGGCCTGCTCTCCATTCCCCATTCACGCCTCCGCACCTTCCGTGCCTTCAGTGTCGCTGCCCCCACTCTCTGGAACTCCCTCCCTGCAGAAATCCGCAACGCCCCTTCTCTCAACATTTTCAAATCAACCCTTAAAACTCATCTGTTCAACATCGCCTTCCAACAATAACTCACTCCCCCCCCCCCCCCCCGTTACACTTCCATCTCTGCCCCCTGTTTTATGTTTATGTTTTTTATGTCTTGTCCTTGTATGTTTCTTTGTAAAGTGACCTTGAGGTTATGAAAGGCGCTATATACATTTAAGTTATTATTATTATTATTATTTAGATTAACAGATATTTACTGCTTTGAGGTTTTTTACCAAACATATAGCAATTATATTATCTATTAATCTTGTCTTTTACAATGGAACAGTTAACGTTGTCTTGGTTTGTGATTAATAGATGCTTGTTGGACTATTTTGATCTGTAACACATGGAGAGAGCAGCAGGTTATCTCTAAGATGTTGATAAAATGCATGATTTGCCAATAAAGACATGGACAGGAGCTTCATGGAGACGCACCATGTACATAAACCAATGTTCTTTTGGCCCTTTATGTTCTCATGGACTCACCTAAGTTCTGTTGTCTTGCACACACATACAAAAAATAATTCTTTAATCTTGACAAAGCTTCATTGTAATGTAAGAGAGTATTTTCCCAAAATATCCAAATGATGACTTTGTGTTGATAGAAAGAACATTGGGACAAAGCGTCATCTTCATCAACTTCATCAAGAATAATATGTTCTTGGTTTGGTTTGTCTGTCGGTTTATTTGAAAGAAAAGCCGGCCTGGTTTTCATGAAGGGCAGATCCGAATCAAAGAACAGATCATCTTTCATTTTCGTTAACAATGCGTAATAGGACATAGGGGTAATTTCCTACTCATTACATCGGGCGTGTCCTAACACTCTTTGGACTGAGGAAAAATTGTGTATATACATTTCAGGGTTAAGGTACAAAACAGAAATTAAGATTTCAACTTGACAACGTAAACTGGATTAGTGCTGAAGTGGTCTTTTTGTGTTTTCTTGATGCCCAAAATCACATTGTTTGAATCCCACACGGCAGCTCTTGGCCTCTGGCTTGATTCTGATCCAGTAAGTGTTTGTTCCACAGCCAGTCAGAAGTAGGCAGTAGCTTTACTGTAAACACAATTATGCTTACTGTGGCAACATTCAGCGACCACATGAAGGGAGATACACTCTCACGCAAAACACTCGCTCAGGCACTCTCACACACTATACTTACTCACACACTTACACACTCATAAACTAAAACATGGCATGCATCCACACCTGAATCTCACGATCAGACCCACCAGCGGCTCACATGGACGCACACCTACACACCATAAACAACTTCCTCTGTGGCCGGCCTGATTATAAAGCACCATGAGAGAGTACAGCAAGGGAGCCGGCCCCCTCAGTGCACACACACACACACACACACACACACACACACACACACACACACACACACACACACACACACACACACACACACACACACACACACACACACACACACAGGAACCGCAGCAGATAATGATGTATTTAGAGAGCAAACACTCCACAGGAGGCAGCACTGATGGTGTCCAGCGAATCTGCATGAACACACGCATGGCTAAATAATTCAGAAAAAATTATTTTCATGGCTGACTGTTGCACGCAAGGTGATTCACACATGCATGCAATTGCTGTGTCGCTCCTACACACACATGGAGACACACACACACACACACACACAATGCCCAGTGTCTCACCTCAGGCAAGCATCTTGTCGGTCAATAGTGTCATTTACAGAATAACACATCATTCTTTCCACTGTGGGAGTGGGCTGGGCTCTTTTTGGTTTCAGAGTCACTGTACTGCCTCCAGCCAACACACACACACACACACACACACACACACACACACACACACACACACACACACACACACACACACACACACACACACTTAGAGAACCATATTGAACCTTAAACAGACCCTTACACCACTCAAATGTTATTTCTCTTAACCGTGAATTGAAGGGAATCCTCGGGCGGCGTGTTCCAGCGGCATTAACACTCCGACCTCATTTCGCTGACCGCAGGCAGGCGAACTGACAGATTTATCTCCATCTCAATTAGTTTAAACAACGTGCAGATTAATCCTGCCAGGAGGGGGAAAGTTCAGATGCCCCGGCCTCGCTGTGTGTCGCTAAGCCTCCTGGTCTCGGCCCGTTGACGCTGAGCAGACTTCGATCCAGATTGGCTGGATGTTTATTGCGTCTTTGACGTTTCCCACAGAGCAGGGCACATTAGTTTCAGTAATCGCCACAGAGTCAAGAGAAAGGCTGCGTTCAATCAAACAAACCGCCATGAGGATTCTCCGTTACCCTGTTCATAAGAGAGCTCCACTTGAGCAGGAATGCAGCTGCAGACGTCACTGCTTTCCTCACTTCACTCCGTACGAAGACATGTAACATGCAGAGCTGACTGCACAGGTTTGGTCCTACTTTTAGCAAGTATAATTTGTAAAATGCACTAAATGAAAATGGTTACAGGAAGATGTATATGCACGATAACAAAACAGAAAATGCTATGTACTGTAGATTAAAGTTCTACGGTAATGAATGGCAAATATTTCATGTACTAATAAGTCACTTTAGACACTTCTTGCTTTTTCCAGATCTTAGTAATTCAACCAATTGAGTCCAGACTAGTCCAGAAGCCATCGGTGGAAACGTTGTCAGATATATTGTGTTTTTGAAAAGCACATTAAACTACGCTCCAGATATTCCATTTGACTCCCAGCTAACGCTATCAGATTGTCCATTATAAGCAGTGATCTTACGATGAGGGGGGGAGACACAGCTTATTTACTTCATACATCTGGACCCAGCCCTCCTCCTCCTTATTTGCTTTGGTTTACCCAGCATCCTCTGTGTATTCCTCCAGATTTCAGTGGGGATAGCCGTTGTTCTGAACATCATGTTAACCTGCTTTAGCGTGATTAGCTTCTCCCTGGTGTAAAGAAGGCAGTGTGCAATCAACGGCGAATAAAACCAGCAAAATATCTCTCTACAAGAAACGTTAGAGAGGGCACAGTTTGACTAATAAGAGTTATTAACAGAAAAATAACTAGTAGGCTCAAATAAGAAAGTACAAATCTAGCAGGAGCATCTGCAACCAGCTGCATGCATGGTTGGCACACATTACACCGCCTAAAAGTATGTTGAAGATCTAATGACCTTCTGAATGTCCCAACTGCACTTTTCAACACTGATGCCATTTCCTTAGATTGATTACATCTCATTGTGGTGTGGGCATTGTTTCAGCTGCAGAGTTGTTCGTGATATAAACGGCAAGAGACACGAGATAAAGCATTCAGTGCATCTGCAGCCAGAGGGTCGTGATACAAATCTGTGTCAGAGATAACCGCATAGCATTGTTTGACGTGAAACCACACATCTGCACCCTTTCTGTTCAGAAATGTCACTAAACGGAAACCACCCACAGATAAACAAGCAGTGTCCTAGCGTTTCCTCTCCTGCTTCCTGTGAAGCATGTGGCTTTTTGCACTGAGACGAGAGAGCTGCAGTCAATTTCCAGGGATGTGAAGTTACTGTGAAATTGTGTGACATACTGTATATAACACTTCATGGAAATCCACCACGCTGAAATGACATGTGGCAATCCGTGGTCTTTGAGAATTGATCAAAAACATTGTTAAAACCTTTTTATTGCTATTTTTGTATTGAGTATAAAGAATGTCATGCAGTAAAGCACAATTGTTTCATATTGAGATACTTAACGGGTACAATATGATGTCATTTACATCTGGAAGAAAAAACTAGATGATTAGCAGGAATAGTAAAATGCAGATGTGGTTTCGCTGTCCACTTCCACCATACTGTGAAAGCAACGATCACTAAGGGAGGAGTTGACTTTAAAATAGTCGAAGACGCTAATGTTTAACGGCAGTTGCCTCAGCGGACCAGAATGCAATAAAACCTCAACACACTTGAAATGGAGAGACCTTTTCAGCACCACTTGTTTAATGTTACAAGTTTCCATGTGTCGCCTTGAAGTTCTTGAAAGTCCCTCTCGGAAACGGAGTAATGGTTAAGGGAAGAAGAATAAAGGGAGAAGTGACAATGGTCACACCAAAGGAGAGAATTGGAAAGACTAACAATATTTCCTGGAATACTACAACTTGATCGTATCTTATATATATTTAAAGGGCATCCAAAGGGTTGATTTTTTTTATAGATAAAAGTGACAATTAGCAGTAAGTGTGTGTGAGACGTTTTTGACGTTTGCTTTAATCGCTGGTGTTCATTTCTCTTCTCTCACACTTGGCACAAGCGTTTGGATAAATGACCCCAAAAACCCAAAGTGCAGTCAAAACCTATTTTTCAACTGAAGCCTTGACAAGTCTTGCGCAACAGGTTGTCATAGCATACCCACATATCTGGCTTTTCAAGACACGTATCCCTTATGATTTGATTTGTCTTCCCAATAATTGCAACAATTACACAGCTTTAGTTATTCCCAGTCCACCCAATCAGGTCATGGCTGATTTGCACAAAATGTTGCGGAAGGATTGTCCTGTAGGAAATGACAGTGATGTTGCTCTACGTCTCCAGACAGATCTGGTGGATCATGGATAGACGTGATTTTGGTAAGACTCCCTGAGAGAAGAGCAAAGGGCCAGGAAACACTCGCTCATACACTGGTCATTTGTCTAGTGTGTGTGTGTGTGTGTGTGTGTGTGTGTGTGTGTGTGTGTGTGTGTGTGTGTGTGTGTGTGTGTGTGTGTGTGTGTGTGTGTGTGTGTTAAAGGGTTCAGCAGTGGTACAGATCTCATTTCTGAGAACAGTGGTCATTAATCTCTTTTGAGGATGTCACACTGTCTTTAATGCAGATGTATATTATAAATTCAATGGTGGACAGTAACTAAGTATATTACTCAAGTACTGTACTTAAATATAATGTTGTAGTACTTGATTACTAACATTGTCTGCCTCTTTATACTTCTACTGCACTACATCTTACTCCACTTGTTTTTATTTTTAAATTTGACTTACTAATTACTTTTCGTAACATGGTTTATATATTATTATATTGTATATACTGTATATTTCTAATCTACTCTCACAAAGTATCCAAACTTTACTCCACATTGACAAATAGTTAGAATAATAGAAACACCTCTATATGTATTCCTTAGTTATAAAAACTTAATATTAATACATTTTCTAAATATACAACACTTACTCACGTAAAATACTTTTACTTTTAATACTTTAAGTATATTTAGCTGATAATACGTCTATACTTCCTGAACATTTTGAACTCAGGACTTTTACTTGTAATGGAGAATTCTTAGACCATGGTATTACTACTTTTATACTCTGAATACTTCATCCACCTTTTGATTATATCTGTGTTACTCCACACACACGCACGCAGACAGACAGACAGACACACACACACACAGGCAGGCAGACAGACACACACACACACACACAGGCAGGCAGGCAGGCAGACAGACACACACACGCAGGCAGGCAGACAGACACACACACGCAGACAGACAGACAGACAGACACACACACACACACACACAATGAACAGGACAGATGGATATTAGGAGGGAGGATAAGAGCATCTCCATTCCTCAGCTGATTTTCCGAGGTGTGGTGCGAACACATCTCTGATTCATGCGCCGCACAGACATAAATCATCACAGAAATAGAATCTATACATGGAGCAGCGGTTACATTAATGATCCTCTGAATCAGGGTTTCTCAAACTCCGCTCCCCGCCCAGAGTGGGTCGCGGGCCCTACTGTACGTGGGCGGGCCTCATTGAAATATCTGTTTTTCATTCACAGATTTAATAACACTTAGTGGCTCTGCTTCACACTGTCTATTAGCATGCTCTACTTACCTGTATTACATCTGTTCGATAATTTTACAATAATAAGTGCGTATACTGGTTTTTAAAGTGGGTTGAACTGCAAAAAATAGACAACTTTTCCCGTCGCCAGAAGTAGACGAGTGGGACTTTTTTTCTGTCACTTTTTTTGCATTACAGACGTGCAGGAAATCAGGGTTAGACTGAAAAAACTGTAAGGTTGACTTTAATTAAATGCAATATGTCAAAAGGTATTTGGTTCAACTAAATATAATTGGTTTCAACTGACATAATACAGTGCATTTTTTGACATAATACATTTAATTAAAGTCCAGTTTTTAGTTTATTCCGCTTAGTAGACACTGAAAAAGTCAGCTGCTTTCAAACTCTCAAACTAAATGTGGTTATTTTAGATTCTTGGATAGTTTGAACATCAAAACACTTACCACACAAAGCACAGTAGTATAACGAAACCTCTCCGACTTAACGACATGTCTACAGCTTCTCCACAGATAATAAAAAGTATCCCTCCACGGTAAAAGCTGCTAAAATCTTATTATAAACACTACACAAGGGCATTCCCTGTGTCCATGTGAAGCTAAATATTTATACCAAATTGAAGTGGACTTGTTTGACTACCAACGAAGAAAGAACTTTCTGTGTTTAAACAAATGGACAAGCCACATTTGCAAATTCAGAAGGACAGGACATGTATGATAATCTTTACAAAGCTTTGTTGTTGTGGAAACTGTGGTCCGTAGAAGCACATGTTACCACAACTTAAATCCCCTTCTCTTCTTCTCTGCAGTGTTATGACTGACACTTCCTTAGGACGTTCTCTACAGCACAGATTACATAATGTCCCTTATGGAACAGATTATTCTACGACGTTTCCAAACCTAGAAAGGAACCATTTAAATACGCCGCCCTCATCCAAACACTGTCAGAACATGTCAAGTAACATTCTCATAACCTAATGTGATCGCACGACGCTCTTGAAAACCCAAAAATGCTCCCAGGGGACGACTTTGCTTGAAGGATTATGGAAAATGTTGTTTACCAGTATGCTTAAAATCTGTCTCCCTTTTTCCCTCACACACACACACACACACACACACACACACACACACACACACACACACACACACACACACACACACCATTTATACATCACTTCAGGGGACATTACATTGACTTACATGCATTTCCTGGAGACTTATCCTAACCTTAACCATAACCATCACATGCCTAACCCTAACCCTAACCACGTCTTCACCCTAAAATTAATGATTCCCCTTATGGGGACCTCCATTTTGTCCCCATACGGGAGGCGAGTCCCCACACGTGACTATGTAAACAGATTTAGGTCCCCACAAGTATAGTAATGCTAGTCTAGGCCACACACACACACACACACACAAACACACAGTCACACAACAGTCTGTTACCCTGGATATCAGATTCAGAAAGACAACAACCACAGTGTAAACACAACAAAGAGACAGAGGGGAGTGCAGACACAATGTCAAATCTCATCAACATTCTTGACAGAAAGTATTTGCATAATGTCTCCAATCCAGTACGCTACCATGCGACCACAAGCAAAACATACATCACAATTACTATAATTGCTTCGAATTGGCTCTTGTGCAAATGTCTCCTGCTACAGTGTGCTGAGAAAGCACTTGTGAATGTCTGTTTTTATACATGCATGTGAGGCCGTTCATGTTTTGTAATCTTGATGAAGTGGGTCCACGGAGCCAAAGCGTTTCTGAGAGTTCAGAGTCATCAGCGAGGCTCGTTGTGAGACAGCGAGCGACCACAGGTTTGGTCAGGATTTGGTCAAGCTGGGGTCAGGAGGGAACGGCTAAATTAAGTCCCTGAGCTTATTTCAGGGAATGTTTTTAGGGAAAGCAGCTGACCCGTGTTTTTGGGTTCACTGTACTGTAAGTTGTGTAGTGTTTTTCTTTTTCTGTTGCTCCTGAATCGAGACATTTTTGGGACGGCCGTGATGTTGCAAATCATTTTCTATTTCCACGTGAGCGATGTTTGGAAATGTTATCATGCTTCTGGACATGAACGTTTGTACAGCTCTAAATATTTCTCTTTAACCACAGAAACTGGGCAAATGTGTTTTCCCACAGAGGTTTGTCTCACTCCATTAATCCTCTGTAATTTAGCGAGACACCCCAGGTTAATAGGGTAATTTTAACTTAAAGATATCAGCTAGAAATGTCTCGTTAATTACTTACAATAAGGCAATTGTTTTTTGTATTACAAGTTTTCTGAAATAGCATGTTTAAATATGCAAATGATCCATTATACTCATTAAATATGCGCATATTTTAACACATTTCAGGAACTGAAATCTGAACTAAAGCCAGGTTCAAAATTCTTGTTTCAATTGGTGTTGTGTATTGAACCCTTTTTAAACTGGTCAGAGCACACATCAGATGTATTTAAAAGTATTTACTTGCACTAGCAAAGGTAGGCTGTACATAAATAAATGAATATGTTTCTGTAGTTAAGCAAAAGAAACAAGCATCAATGTGTGGGAATAATTACGGATGATCAGCATATTTAAGACATTAAAGGACTGTAAATTAAATATGCATTCTCTATATATTGCTCGAGCTACCTCGTATGTTGTAATCACAATTAAAATCAAATTAACTGTATCGAAACAGAGCTAGCAAGCATGGCTAGCGATTTAGCTTAGCGCGTTAGCTTTGCGAGTTAGTGACGCTCACGCTAGTTTCAGAAAAAGCTCACTACTAAGACATTAAAGGACTGTAAATTAAATATGCATTCTCAAAACATTGCTCTAGTAACGTTGTATGTTATAAACAAATTAAAAAAACTAAAACCAAATGAATTGTAGGTTAAACAACGATGGAGCAGAGTTAGCTTGCAAGGCTAGCGATTTATCTCAACGATTTAGCTTAGCCTGTTAGCTAGATCGTATCAGAATAAGCGAATTACTTAAACAGTAAGTTTAGCAGCATTGCCAACATAAAACAAATATTCGTAACATCACTCAAATAATTCAACGCCATAAAGGAGAGAGAGAAGTGAGCTATTGACCCAAATAAACAATACAACAGCAGCTTCACAGCTAACATCGTCAGTGACTTTTACACCGGACTTCTGCACTGTAGCGGCAGAAACATATCGGAGTGCAAACCGGAAACAGAAATGGTAGGTTATTGCAAAATAAGAGTCCCTGAACATGAAGAATTCTTCCTCTCTGGCGTGTTCTGTTATCTCAACCCAGTCTCACGGCATTTCGTGTTATAGTCACGAAATTAATTTAATCTATTGATTCGGGTTCACCAACACGATTTTTGCATTTTTTTTCGTGTCCCTCAGAACGATTTAAAAAGCCATGTATTTCTATTGGTAGTATGTTTCGTTCCTGCACCACGTCTTTCTGTCCGGCCGAGTCTTGGAAGACCGGAAGCTGTGTGGTTCATAAAAACATTTTCTTAGTCAAGATCTTACCCTAACCCTAACCCTTTTATTTAAAATTGTATAATGTCGGAGTTTTTTTGCCGTCCGCAAGGAAAAGAAATGGCGCTCAGAGCCTCAGAATACTGAAATCTGTATTTAAAAAAAATTAAATGTCCTAATTTGTTATTATTTGGTGCAGGCACAAAACACACTAAAATCTTTCTGTGTCAAAGAATATATTTCAAAATACTGCTGCTGGTTTATAAAGCACTGAATGGTTTAGGCCCAAAATACATTTCTGACCTCCTGCTAAATTATGAACCATCCAGATCTCTCAGGTCTTCAGGGACTGGTCAGCTTTCTGTCCCCAGAGTCAGAACTAAACATGGAGAAGCAGCGTCCAGTTATTATGCTCCAAATATCTGGAACAAACTCCCAGAAACCTGCAGGTCCGCTGCAACTCTGACTACTTTTAAATCCAGACTGAAGACTTTTCTTTTTGTCGCTGCTTTTAATTGAACTATTCATATCTTAGACTGCACTGTAACTTTTATCCATGTACTTTTTCTTTTAATGTTTATTTTATTAGCTTTTCTTTTTAATGACTGATTTTAAATGCCATTTTCTTAATGTCTTTCATTTTTTGTAAAGCACTTTGAATTGCCTTGTGTTGAAAAGTGCTATATAAATAAACTTGTCTTGCCTTGTGTCAGAATACTGAAATCTGTATTTTTTGTATCTCTTTTTCGTTCAAATGTGTTATTATTTACATAGCTTTTAAAATCGTTCTGTGTGACACGAATATTTTTTGAAAATCGTGTTGGTGAACACGAATTAATAGATTAATTTCGTGACTATAACACGAAATGCCGTGAGACTGTGTTGGTTATCTATATAAATACTCGATGTGTCAGTGCAACAGCCAGCTGTGTGCTTCATGTGCACATTTCTAGCCCCGTGGGATTTTCCCGAACTTCTTTCCCAGACTCGGAGGACATTTCTTTTGCAGCACAGAAGATAAAATGCCCATGATCCATTCATGAGGAGGACCTCCAGTGTTGTCCTAACCTCCCATTACACGCCATCAATCTGTCACCGTCACTGCCTTGTTACTGCAAGGTCTGTTCCACTTGAAACAAGCCTCTAATTATCCTCCCAGTCGACTCCCACTGGACCACATACTGTACGCTAACCAGCCACACCACTGCATCTCAAACGCTGTCGTCTCTCCATATTCCCAATACTCTGCGAGAAGTACTTTACTAGAAAAAAAGCTTAAATATTATCTTATATTAAAGTATTACTGTTACGAGAAAATACTGAAAAAGTTTCAAAAAGTATTTTCTGAGGATATAAAGTTTAACAGAAACAATTTAAATGTTATCTTTATTTCTTTAAGAAAAAAAATAATATGTATATATATGTTAATAATTTAGTTTTTGGGAGAAGGGGTGGGATTACATTAGGTAATCATTCGTTTATATATAATTTATAATCAGTAATATTTGTGTACATCAATTTGACACTGCTTAAGTTTGTATAGTATAATAATTCTCATGTTAAATTTAATTATAATTATATTTTTTTGTATATTTTTTTACACATTCGAAATAAATTAAATTAAATAAAAAATCTTTCTATAAAGTATTACTTAAAACATTTTTACATCGTTTTATTTGAACCCAGCTTTAATTCAAGGGAATTTCATTAGGATCACCATAGACGTTTTATCTTGTTCTCTATTTATTTTAATATTGTTGTTATGTTTTCTTCTTGTTCTGCAAAGCACTTTGGGCTGCTTTACAAATTAAGTTTATTATTACATTTACAAAAGAAACTTGAAAAGCTTTAATATGTTCTTAGTTTATATAGTTTAAAACAAACAACCCAAATATTCTCTTATTAAAGGTCACCTATTATGCAAAATCCTCTTCTTCATGTCTCTTCTACATCAACATGTGTCCCTTCTTCTCCATGTCTCTTCTACATCAACATGTGTCCCCTCTTCTTCATGTCTCTTCTACATCAACATGTGTCCCCTCTTCTTCATGTCTCCTCTATCAGTGCTTCTCAAAGTGTGGTCCGCGGACCACCGGTGGTCCGTGAGCACCCCCTAGTGGTCCGTGAGTATATTGGTAACATTGCACATTTTAAATAAATAAATACATTTAAGTTTTCCGCACTCTCGCGGGAATATCTCCGCAATGGAGCGAGCTTAAGTTTAACTTTCAATTGCATGATATAGCCCAGCGCAACACCTTCATCACACATGTTGCCACTTGTTTGTACCATTTCCAGGCGATTTGTAATCTGTTCTAGAAAAACGATGTGATTTTGGATATTTGTGGAGTTAGGTGGTCCGCGAGTGTTTTTTTATTGGTTAAGTGGTCCTTGGTGTGAAAAAGTTTGAGAAACACTGCTCTACATCAACATGTGTCCCCTCTTCTTCATGTCTCTTCTACATCAACATGTGTCCCCTCTTCTTCATGTCTCTTCAACATCAACATGTGTCCCCTCTTCTTCATGTCTCTTCTACATCAACATGTGTCCCCTCTTCTTCATGTCTCTTCTTCATCAACATGTGTCCCCACTTCTTCACGTCTCTTCTACATCAACATGTGTCCCCTCTTCTTCACGTCTCTTCTACATCAACATGTGTCCCCTCTTCTTCATGTCTCTTCTACATCAACATGTGTCCCCACTTCTTCACGTCTTTTCTACATCAACATGTGTCCCCTCTTCTTCATGTCTCTTCTACATCAACATGTGTCCCCTCTTCTTCATGTCTCTTCTACATCAACATGTGTCCCCTCTTCTTCATGTCTCTTCTACATCAACATGTGTCCCCTCTTCTTCATGTCTCTTCTACATCAACATGTGTCCCCTCTTATTCATGTCTCTTCTACATCAACATGTGTCCCCTCTTCTTCATGTCTCTTCTACATCAACATGTGTCCCCTCTTCTTCATGTCTCTTCTACATCAACATGTGTCCCCTCTTCTTCATGTCTCTTCTACATCAACATGTGTCCCCTCTTCTTCATGTCTCTTCAACATCAACATGTGTCCCCTCTTCTTCATGTCTCTTCAACATCAACATGTGTCCCCTCTTCTTCATGTCTCTTCTACATCAACATGTGTCCCCTCTTCTTCATGTCTCTTCTACATCAACATGTGTCCCCACTTCTTCACGTCTCTTCTACATCAACATGTGTCCCCTCTTCTTCACGTCTCTTCTACATCAACATGTGTCCCCTCTTCTTCATGTCTCTTCTACATCAACATGTGTCCCCTCTTCTTCACGTCTCTTCTACATCAACATGTGTCCCCTCTTCTTCATGTCTCTTCTTCTACATCAACATGTGTCCCCTCTTCTTCATGTCTCTTTCTACATCAACATGTAGTCCCCTCTTATTCATGTCTCTTCTACATCAACATGTAGTCCCCTCTTCTTCATGTCCTCTTCTACATCAACATGTGGTCCCCTCTTCTTCATGTCTCTTCTACATCAACATGTGTCCCCTCTTCTTCATGTCTCTTCTACATCAACATGTGTCCCCTCTTCTTCATGTCTCTTCTACATCAACATGTGTCCCCTCTTCTTCATGTCTCTTCTACATCAACATGTATCCCCTCTTATTCATGTCTCTTCTACATCAACATGTGTCCCCTCTTCTTCATGTCTCTTCTACATCAACATGTGTCCCCTCTTCTTCATGTCTCTTCAACATCAACATGTGTCCCCTCTTCTTCATGTCTCTTCAACATCAACATGTGTCCCCTCTTCTTCATGTCTCTTCTACATCAACATGTGTCCCCTCTTCTTCATGTCTCTTCTACATCAACATGTGTCCCCACTTCTTCACGTCTCTTCTACATCAACATGTGTCCCCTCTTCTTCACGTCTCTTCTACATCAACATGTGTCCCCTCTTCTTCATGTCTCTTCTACATCAACATGTGTCCCCACTTCTTCACGTCTCTTCTACATCAACATGTGTCCCCCACTTCTTCATGTCTCTTCTACATCAACATGTGTCCCTCTTCTTCATGTCTCTTCTACATCAACATGTGTCCCCTCTTCTTCATGTCTCTTCTAACATCAACATGTATCCCCTCTTATTCATGTCTCTTCTACATCAACATGTGTCCCCTCTTCTTCATGTCTCTTCTACATCAACATGTGTCCCCTCTTCTTCATGTCTCTTCTACATCAACATGTGTCCCCTCTTCTTCATGTCTCTTCTACATCAACATGTGTCCCTCTTCTTCATGTCTCTTCTACATCAACATGTGTCCCCTCTTCTTCATGTCTCTTCAACATCAACATGTGTCCCCTCTTCTTCATGTCTCTTCAACATCAACATGTGTCCCCTCTTCTTCATGTCTCTTCTACATCAACATGTGTCCCCTCTTCTTCATGTCTCTTCTACATCAACATGTGTCCCCACTTCTTCACGTCTCTTCTACATCAACATGTGTCCCCTCTCTCTCATGTGTCTTCTACATCAACATGTGTCCCCTCTTCTTCATGTCTCTTCTACATCAACATGTGTCCCCTTCTTCTTTCATGTATCTTCTACATCAACATGGTCCCCTCTTCTTCATGTCTCTTCTACATCAACATGTGTCCCCACTTCTTCTCACGTCTCTTCTACATCAACATGTGTCCCCCTCTTCTTCATGTCTCTTCTACATCAACATGTGTCCCCTCTTCTTCATGTCTTCTTCTACATCAACATGTGTCCCCACTTCTTCATGTCTCTTCTACATCAACACTGTGTCCCCTCTTCTTCATGTCTCTTCTACATCAACATGTGTCCCCTCTTCTTCATGTCCTCTTCTACATCAACATGTGTCCCCGATCTTCTTCATGTCTCTTCTACATCAACCTGTGTCCCCCTCTTCTTCATGTCTCTCTCTACATCAACATGTGTCCCCTCTTCTTCATGTCTCTTCTACATCAACATGTGTCCCCTCTTCTTCATGTCTCTTCTTACATCAACATGTGTCCCCTCTTCTTCATGTCTCTTCTACATCAACATGTGTCCCCTCTTCTTCATGTCTCTTCTTACATCAACATGTGTCCCCTCTTCTTCATGTCTCTTCTACATCAACATGTGTCCCCTCTTCTTCATGTCTCTTCTACATCAACATGTGTCCCCTCTTCTTCATGTCTCTTCTACATCAACATGTGTCCCCTCTTCTTCATGTCTCTTCTACATCAACATGTGTCCCCTCTTCTTCATGTCTCTTCTTCAATCAACATGTGTCCCCTCTTCTTCATGTCTCTTCTTCATCAACATGTGTCCCCTCTTCTTCTTTGTCTCTTCTACATCAACATGTGTCCCCTCTTCTTCATGTCTCTCCTACATCAACATGTGTCCCCTCTGTGAAAAGAGACTCTGAAAGTTTCAGGAACAAAGATTCTCTCTCTTTTTGATCCATTTCTATAAAAACCTGTCTGAAAATGAGCTGATTTTGGCCACCGCAAAGTACTGGGTGTGAAAGTGCCTATTGTGTTAATAATATCTCTCAGAGGGGCGTGGGGAGTGGCTCCTTATTTCCAAGCAAGTGTGCAGGTGTGCATCATATGAGAGGCCCCGCCTTACATTTTCCGCCACAGATTTGGGGAAATTGGTCCGTGCGCAAAGCATTGTGGGGATTTTAAGACCGCGGAGTCTACACATGCGCAGCCTCGAAATGTCCCGCAACGAAGGACGCCAAACTCGTTAGAATTCCAAGGAGCCTAGACATTGGAACAGTCCTTCGGCGGCACTCGATGACGTAGCATCCTTGAAATAGTGGCTCTGGAGCAGCCTTCCTCGACATTGAGACATGTGTCTTTCTGCTAAGAGCTAAGAGCCAAGTTTGGATCTTACTTTATCTTTTGCATTTTTTGGAACTACTTTGGTAACCTTTTCCTCGTGAGTGTTTTTTTGTTATTTACCTGTTACCTCCACGGAGTGATTTTCTGTTGTGCATTTAGTGCCATTTTTACAGTAAAGACTTTCTTTTGTACTTTGTTTGTCGAGTCGTGCTTTTGGGTTCATACTGGTTTGCATAGTCGTGACACATGTTTCCTCCGTCATTATAGATATTGTTATTATTATTATCGTAGGCGGGGATTTTACTTTGACACAGGTTTACATTTCCTCTACACACAATTAATTCATGTACCTCCAGTCCTCCACAAACATCCACTTTTTAATATTCTTTCTCTGTCTGAGGGCCTGGGGCTTGGTGTATTTACATTACAATGGTCAAATAATCTTCCCTTCTTCTCTCTTTTGTCTGTTCTGTCTTCCTGTGTTTTAAATCCGAGTGGGAATCGACACAGTGGCCCTGAAGTGATTAGTGGTTTCGGTCTTTTTCATCCCACTGCTTGGTGTGTCAGTGTGTGTTTGTTTGTGCCGGAGTATAAGCAAGAAAATAGAAACGGGGCACCGGGCAAACCATCCTGTAGGTGGAGGAAAATCAGAACCAATCGGATGATGACATCGCCTTTGGTCGAGCTGTTGACAGTTGCTGAGTTGTAAAGCTATTATTTTGTTTGCATGAAGGGTAAATTATCAAACAACTAAAGCACGTGTTGGTCCAATATAAGCAGAACATTTGGACCTGTGTGTGTTTGAAGTTGTGTTGCAGCATGTGGGTGTGTTTGCCTTGAACCCAGCAGCCTTTCACCTCAGCTTCACCCCAGTATTTTGTAACCTGCCGTAATAAAGGAGATTAGACTGGAGTCGACCATTATAAACATGTTGAGTCACGTTCATTAGAGTTAAATGGATGTACAGATCAGTCTGAGGTCACAACAGTGTTATTTTTGATCCACACACAGCCATTATCTACCGTTTGTGGCCACTTAACTCCGTCTCTAATGGCTCTGATTGCATTGCATTAGAGACGAGGTTCTCCTTTTGTATTCCCTTGGGTCACATTATATTTCCTACAGATTTGTAATGAAGCTGGAAAACTGTGTCATAGACTTGGTTCGAGCGAGTGTGCAGAAGCCAAGAGGCTGCAAACTGACGAGTGTATATTATCTTACTGCATTTTCTGGGATGTCACAGAGTTATGAATTAGGCCATAAATCATCCTTACAGGGTAATATCTGTGCTCTGAACCTCGGCTCTGTCTCTGTAATGGATACGAGATGAAACAAGCCTTGTGTAACGCGAGAGGTAATATGTGGACCACACAGGAAACAAGTGAGGATGAGGAGCCAACAACTCTGCATACCTTTGCGTCAGGATCCCTCCTATTTATCCGCGCTCCAAACATGACCTCTGTGTCTTTTTTTGTATGGGTGTGTTTGCAGTTTTTTTTCTCATCAGGTTTTATGTGTGGATGTTTTCCTGGTTATGTTGCTTCCGCTGAAGATTTATGGATTTTTTGATGGTGTGTGAGTGCATGCCAGCAGATGAGTGTGTGTGTGTGGTGTGTGTGTGTGTGTGTGTGTGTGTGTGTGTGTGTGTGTGTGTGTGTGTGTGTGTGTGTGTGTGTGTGTGTGTGTGTGTGTGTGTGTGTGTGTGTGTGTGTGTGTGTGTGTAAAGTACAGCTGTCAGCGCCAACGGCCAACAGGCGAGGAGCGCCTCCACTGCCCTCCTTGTGGAGCCAATTTTCCCTCAGGAAGCAAAGTGACTCAGTTGTGGTTTGACATTGTTTGTGAGTGCATAGTGTGTGTGTGTGTGTGGTGTGTGTGTGTGTGTGTGTGTGTGTGTGTGTGTGTGTGGTGTGTGTGTGTGTGTGTGGTGTGTGTGTGTGTGTGTGTGTGTGTGAGTGTGTGAGTGTGTGAGAGAGAAAGCTGGATGCAATGTAAGAGCTAAAGTTTCTGTGCATGCTAACATTATTGTGTATGTCCAAACAAGCTGTTGTGGAATGTTACAAAGTTTTGAGTAATTGCAAACACATGATAAACCTGATAAAACTTCTGCATTTATTTTCAAGTAACGTTTATAATTCAGTATTTTAACCTGTAACGAAGTATTTGAGGACCATGGTATTTGTACTTTTGGTTAAAGGCGTCCAATTGTGCTTTTTTGGGGGTTTACCCCTTTCCTGTATGTTATATAGGTTTCTGTGCATGTAAATGGTCTGCAAATGCTAAGGGGCGGGACATCTCTAAGCGGTTGACCAATCACAACAGAGCCGGCCAGCTAACCAATCAGAGCAGACTGGGCTCTGGTTTCAGACAGAGGGTTTTGAACATGAAAGCATGGAGACATGTCCCAGTAGAGGCCCCTTTAAGTAAAGATTGTCAGTACTTTTTTTCCACCTCTGCATTCAAGTATGTGTTGAAGCATTTTTAAAGTGGTTACATGATTTAGGCATGCTTTCCCCCAGGTCAATGAGGTTTACTGCTATCCTGAAATATGCCTGTCATTCCTCGCAGTAAGACATGCTTTATGACAGTGGGTTCAGACCATTACGCCCCGTAAGTAAAGTCTAAGCGGAGCATGCGGGGTGTTATCAAAACCCTGTGTCCTGCAGGAGGAAATAGTCTCATGTTGCCTCTGAACATTACGCCAACACGAGCCAAACACAACGTGAAGGTTTGAAATAATTGAAAGGTTCTGTATTCTTAAAAACACATTTCTTTTCACTTTCTTCTAGTGCAGATTTTTGGGGGTTTTTTGTGCTGAAAAATCCTTCTGTGAGACTCCTGTCAACACGGCCAATGCAATGGATGTGATTGGATTCCTGCTCTTGTTGAAGCATTACAATTGAAAGGCTATTTCTAGGAAGAATGCCTCGGTGGCCCTGGATAATCCACAGACCTCACTGAGAGCAGTTTTCATTGGAACTACTTTCCACTGAAGAAATAGTCCCAGTGAGGTCTGAGGAACCGGGACATTGTTCATAAGGAGACATGTTGCTGATGCAGATTTTTCACTAAAGTCATTTTGTCAATCCTGCAAGAGCCAAAAACTGAAACTGCATTGTGCTGTATTGTGGTTGATGCAGAAGTTAGAAAAGCTGATACCTTAAAACCTCTGCACATACATCTGAAATGATCTGCAGAGCTTGACATCGCTGCAGGAAGTCACTCCTGGCAGCCGCCGTCGCACAATGAGTCTCCTGTGTGGAGGGAGAGGAAGAGAAATCTTTTTTTCAACTGTCAACATACAGTATCTCTGATCTCTGTTTATCCTGTAACTATGGCGGCCTGCAGGTGCTAACGTGCTACAACGACCCAAAACACTTCCATGAGGAGAGCTGCAGTTTGAGAAACATGGCTAAAATGGATACAAAGATAAAGTACTGTATTTAACCTTCTTGGAAACCGCGTGTTACAGTTGACTCAAACAAACAAACAACATCTTTATAATATCCGAACGTATACAAAAGTCTGGGTTGCGGTCGGATAATCCAACAATCAGCTCCTAACGTCTATCCCTATCGTCTATTCCTTGACCTCTGAGTGAAACGTCACGAGATTAAGGGATAGTCGATAGGAGAATTCAAAAGGACTTAGGAGAAGAGACTGCGGTACTTTAGAGCAGTGGTTCTCAAATGGGGGTACGTGGACCCCTAGGGGTACGTTGGAGTACTGCAGGGGGTACGTGAGATTTATTTTATGTTAATGGAAAAAAAAAACATAAGTAATGCATTTAAACAAACTACTAATAGTAGATTAACTACTTTATTCAAAAGTTTACAGAAACTCTGGATAATAAAATGGGGAACAATAAACGGGGTGCTCTCTTTTCCTCTCCCTCTCCTGACAGCCCGTCAGTCTCGTGCAGCTCGCTGAACCTGTAATAAGTGACCCGACAGTAAATAATAAATATATTTATAACTAGTTTAGCTAGTTCCAGAGTATATAAACTAGCTAAGTGTGTTAGGTCTAACTCTTAGTGTATTTTGGTCCGCTCACCGGTCCGTCACAGCGACGGAGCTGTGATCATGCAGAGCTGCGTGTTCTCCGTCAGCAGCAGCTGATCTGATCTCTCTCGTCCGGTTAGACTTCACTCGCGTTTATGTCCAAATCTATCAGATCTAGCTAGTTATAGCTAATCATATGACTGCCTGCTTATCAAAGGACACCTAAACAATAAGCGTTGCTTGGCAACGGCGTGTGGCCGCAAAGTAGGCCTATAGCGCAGCATTATGCATATGTTTATATGAGGGGTCAAAATCCCATGCTCATAAAATGCTCATATATTTTTCTCTTCATTCCCCACGCCCCAAAATAAATAAATAAATAGATATACCAATTTTAGGAAAAGTAACGAAGTTTGAGAAGTGTGGGTTTTATATGAACAGAGTTACACATATCTCAAAACGCAAAGTGTAATAACTGCAGTTTGCCTCGCTGTCAGAATGACAAAGATCCTCAGTGAAGCTCGAGCCCATGTTTCTCACTACATTGTACAACTTATTCAAAAGATCAGTTCAATGCAACTAATGTCGTCTTGCATGATGTTAAAATTGGTTTTGCCGTTTGATTACCACCAGACCACCAGTGTTTTTTTTTGGTTTTTTTCCAGTTTGATTACTCTGCACCGTGCTCTGATGCTGTTGCTTTATGCTTTATGAACGTGGACAACAGAGAAACATATTCTTCAGGACCAAAGTTGGAATTGAAATAAAAAAGAAAAGTGAAACTTATGCTCGTCACCCTCTCCCTCCGGTCCACATTAATACAAATGATCCCAATACGTATGATTGTATGAACTATGGATCTTAAAATCAATACAAATGTATTTATTATAAACGTTAGTCCTTAACATCTATCACTGTGTACATCACCATTCAAACATCTTTTAAAAGTTGAACAAACCCCACACAGCTCAGTAAAGACTGTGAATGTTGACTTTATTTGATCATTTCAGTAAAAAACTAACGTTCATATTTCTCTTTTTGATTATAATACTGATGAACGTTCAGAACAAAGCACTTTGGCAACTTACCACATACGTTTTAAAATGCTTAATAAGCACCGTAACTTTCATGATATCATTTCTCGGTCATAATCGGTTGTTTCCGTCAACGACTGTTGAGTGACGGCAAATGCTGCGGCTGCAATGCATTGTGGGGCAGCATTTTCTCCTCTCCTTTCGGTTAGGGAGGTCCAGTGGTTCCTAAGCTAAAGGAGGTTATAAAGGAAGTTTGAAACCTCCTTTCCTTTCATTTGGAGAATTGGAACGGCACTTATCATGGCTGCCACTGAGGTACCTCCGGGTCATTTCACTCCGTTAGGAAGGTTCCATTACATTACATTACATTGCATTTAGCTGACGCTTTTGTCCAAAGCGACTTACAATAAGTACATTCGACCAGGAAGACACAACCTTGAAGAAAACAGAATCATATAAGTATATCAGGTTTCATAGAGCCAAACATTTCAAGTGCTACTCAACTGGCTTTAGGTAATCCAGTCCTTTATTGGTATAAAAGTGCTTCGTTAATCGTTCTAACGCTCGAAGTGGAGTCGAAAGAGATGAGTTTTCAGTTTGCGCCGGAAGATGTGCAGGTTCCTAAACTAAATGGACTATTCGACTGCAGCCCTGGTCCGGTCCCAGCTGTGTGTGTCCTCCGTTTCCGTTGTGTTTTGAGCTTCTTGCAGAGTTTTGTTTATGTTTGTCAACATACATGGCACTTATTATATTGCCAAACGATCTCTGTTGGTCCTGTAACTACGGTGGCCTACAGGTGCTAAACGCGCTAACAGCCACACAATAACATTTCCATTAAGAAAGACGCGCTGCAGCTTCAGAAACAATGCAAATATAAAAAACTGAAATGTGCAAAAAACAGGGGACAGTTTCATCACCCCACAGGCCATAAGATGTTAAGCACCTGAACTTTTTAAAGAACATCCATTTGCATCTTGCAATGTATTTATCTATGTATCCTATTCCATGTACTTGTATATAGACTCTTCTTGCACTATTTCTATTTTATTTGTATTTACTTGCACATCTCAAACATTCTCATTCCACTATTTGGATCAGTTGTATTTGTTTATGTCCTACATATCATATAGCATTCAAACAATCCCTCAAAAACTCACCTTTTCACTCTTGACTTCAACTCCTAATCCCACTCCTCGCTCCTTTTCCACCTAGCTTAGCACTTTTACTTTGTTGTCATTTTTCTTCTTTACTTGCTTGTAAAGCGCTTTGAGCATCAGGAAAAGTGCTATATAAATGTAATGTATTATTATTATTATTGTAAGGGAAACTTCTGCAGCAATGGAGAGTCAGGACTCAGAGAGACACGAGGAGAGTTGGAGCTTTGATGTCAAACAATCATAGTTTATTACAAGGATACGGCCGGAGAATTCATATCACAAGTCACAGCAGCAAAAGGTTCTGAGTGCACGGGTGGGTTGTCATGTCAATTCTGATCCGCCTCGCATCTTGATAGACCTTTTTACTTGTTTACAGAGAGTCAAATCCACATATTGGGGATGGGCGTAAACATCTTCAGACACAGGAGATGTCTCTCACATCTGTGGAGCTTAGAAAGCCAGCGTTCTCACACTTGTAAACCCCCCCTGTGCCCGGCAGGTCAGGCCATACAACCTAGTATCAACATACGACTGCATTAACACATTTCTTACGGGAGATTAGAAGCAGGGATGGTCGTAAATGTCAACACACAGAATAAGTTAAATGTCTAAGAGTAAAGACAGAAATATTCCCTCACAATTATTATTATTATATATATTCATTTTGCATTGTTGGACGAGCCTGTGACTTCAGTTTTTCATTGACATATCTTCACTGTAGCTTCTGTGCAAATGACAATAAAAGCCTTGAAACATTTAGAAAACATTCCGACCTGACGAAACATGTGCATCGTTTTCTAAAAGCTGCATAAACCAAACGCTGCAAGAAGCTCACAACACAACGGAAAGGGTTGCATGAAAAAATTCATGCTTGGGACCGGAGCAGATTTGTGTTGACGTTCGGGGATTATAAAGTATATGTACAGCACTTTGGCTCGACCAGAAATCGTTTATAAATGTGCTATATAAATAAAACTTGATTTGATTTGATTTGATTTGTTTGGAGTCAACAAGTACTTTATCTTTGTATCCATCTTACCTATGTAGCAGTTGGTTCTTGAACCTTTTTTTTGGGTTGCATAGATCTCTCACGCTGATAGGCCCACACATTTGGAACGGTGGATCAGAATCATGTTTACTGCTATCTCTGCTGAGATCAACCCAGAGAGATCAGAAGATAACATCATGGGAGCTTTCCAGTAAAATGCAGAGCAACAGAGTGGGTGTGTGTGACCTCAGTAGCTGACATTGTAACTTAATGAGAAGTAGCCTTTTAAATCTCCACAGCTATAAAATACATATGGTGATTTCCATCAAATCAAGATTATTTTCAAACCAATAGTTAGTAATCTCCAGAGATGCAGGGCTGTGTGTGACTGTCGGGGTGTCTCTGAAGTGGACATCTTTTATTGTTTACTTTCACCATGAGTTTTGGGGGGTGTGTGTGTGGTGTGTAGTGTGTCTGTGTTAGTGTGTCTGCAGTATGGGGTGACCTCATTCTGACTGTGAACCGCCCTATGGGAATCCCCCAACTCACAACTGTTTGTAGGCCTCTGCATTCAGAAGTGTGTGTGTGTGTGTGTGTGTGTGTGTGGTGTGTGTGTGTGTGTGGTGTGTGTGTGTGTGTGTGTGTGTGTGTGTGTGTGTGTGTGTGTGTGTGTGTGTGTGTGTGTGTTATATGCTGATGTAATGGTCATCCTCATGGTGACAGCTCATCCTCAGATACATCCACTGGGTGGTCCTCTGACTTAAACAGTGACGATCACAAAAGGTACAATTTGGATGAATTGTTTTTTCTTCTGATTGTAATTAGAGGATAAAACCCCTGAGATGCACAAACAAACATTTAAGTGCAAAAAAAATGACAGACAGCAAAATGACAGGACATACACATGGGTTATCCTGCCATCCAAAAACACACCAACATATACAATTAATGAACTGAAATTACTGAGTCTATTTAAAGACACAGTATCCAATTGTACACCACTGGGGGTTATAATATGAATAAAGCAAAACATATGAAGAGATAGTATTAGATAACGGTGGTTTTCTTGCAATTAAATCCACCATTTCTTTCATTATTAGCTTTAGGGGACACAACAGAGTCTCTCAATTGAAGACATGTGCAGAGTTTCGAGGCGTCCATTGCCATTATTACAGCTTATTACAGTAGAATTCCTTAATTGTTTATCGTTCAGGATGTTTTCACTGATAGGTGAAGCATGGGAGAGGTCTCCTCCTCTTCAAAACAAATGAACCCTGATTAAAACTGGTTAAAAACACTTAATAAAGCAGTTTTACGTTAAACAAAACAGTTGCTGTTTCATCTTCCGATAATGTTTGCTAACATTGTTTCTCTGATGACTTAAGATCCAGACAGAATCCTTCTTCTGTTAAAAAGCAACCAAGATCTGAAGAAGTTAATTATAAAAATGTGGCGTGAAACTCGATTAAAAGTCAATTTGTGATCGCTTCTGTCAAACAAACCACAAAGCTGGCTCATTTTCTAAGGGGACACAACCCATTTCATCTGAAATTACGAATTCCTCCTTGGTTTTAAATGTTTGAAGCCTGACGTATACACTGGTTGCCTGATGGTGCATTCAAAGGCTCGTACACTGAGAAAAGCCCTCAGGGTTTTTGCAGCTTTGAGGCCGGCAGCATTGCACGTAGGTAAAGAATACAAGATAAAGCCCTTTGAGTTTATTCATATAAATCCTACTTTTATTTGATCTCACTGGAGTCCGTTGATCTCACGCAGAGATGCACCCGCCTAGTGGCTATCGGGAGGAAACGGAAGAGCTGCATGGAGGGAAAAGAGAGCTCTGATTCATCTCCATTCAACAACAACAGTATACCAGCTGCTGACCACACAGGAAAGGATCCGTGCTCCTCGTGATGTGGGTGTTTCATGTGTTTACCTCCAACATGTGTCAGTGTAGTGCATGTGTTTGTCCTGCTTTGAAGCTGTGGGGGGAACGATTGAGTTTCCTCCTGCACCTGCCCCCTTCTTCTTCTTCTTCTCTTCTGCAAATGTCCTCCAGCTGGAAGACTTCTCCTCCTCGCCCATACTCCCTCCTTCTCTTGTGAAAACTGATTTTACCCCAATGTAAGGAGCGGAAACATCTACTCATAACTACAGGTCACAGTGGGTCACCTGCCAGGGTCTCCCAAAATGAATCATGTGAGTTTTTTCCTTCTTTTAAATCTGCCATGGCTGTGGTTGAGGTTGGGTTACTGTTACACTTCAAGGTTAATGTGACGCAAGTTTTTTTGGAAACAAGTTGTGACAACTCATCACCTTTTAAGTAAAGGAGGCGAACTTGTCAGCAAGCAGTTTTATGCTCCCAGCAGTCATAGAGCATAATAGCTATTCATTTGAAGTCCAATATACTGTTTATGATTATATATTGGAATTAAGTTTAAGAGTTTTTCGTCGTGCTTTTCTCTGACCACATCTTTTAGTTGGAAGCAGATGTCACGCAAGAGGTCGAAGCAAAGTAAAACCAAATGCTCAACGACAACCAACATTTTACAATGAACTTTCTTTAAGAGAAGACAATTAGTAAATGGGCAAAACACACACCGTTGAAGCAACCTGTCAATCACAAGGTAGCCACACCCTAAAGCATTAGCTGCTTTATTGTATTTTGTACTCTAGATGGTACCAAATTTGCTAAATGGACATCATGCTGTACTGAAGAAGACTTGACACTAGAGAGATTGAGACCGTAAACCCATCAGCAAAATCTTTACTGAGATCATCAATTATCATCGTCAGAAAAGGGTAATTTCTCTCATAGTCTTCTCCACAGACTTCTTTTAGCTTCCAGTCGAGTCGCACCCTGCTGTGAACTCATTACAAGTTTGATTTAGAAGAAATGTATACGTTTCTATGGAAGGCCTAAACACAATCTTCCCACAATCCTTTTTTTCAAAATGTTGGATAATCATTTTAAAGTTGTGCTAAAATATGTCCATGCATGATTTAAAGACTGAAGACCATTCAGAATACATTTTGGGCTTATATGGGTTTTAAACACACATTAACTAAAGAAGCAGATACAAACAGAAGAACGCTCTTCCTTTAAAGGGGACCTATCATGCAAAATGCACTTTGTGATGTCTTGTATACATAAACTGTGTCCCCGGGTCCCCGGTGTGTCAGGGAACTCACGCAGCGTCAGAAAATAAACCCTCTCTCTTTTCCTCCGTACCCAAATCTCTAAAAACGGGGGAACCAACGGAGCTGATCCAGATTTGCGTCCGATATGACGTAATATCTGAAATGTGGACCCACGGGCCAATCAGAAACGTTGCTATCAGAAACGAATGCCCGACTGTTTTGGACGTAATATGGTCGGTGTTTACATTAGCATCGCTAACACTCAGAGCTTAACCTGTACTGGAGAGCATGTGTGTGAAGAAGCAGGAAGTAAGGAAGTAAAAAGGAACTCACCTTGTGGTGGTATAACCGGCAAGAGAGAAAGCTCTTTGAGCTCCAGACTGTTTCAGAGAGAATCCTTGATAATCCATGATATGGCGTTTCATCACGCAGCAATTTAGTTTAGACAGTAGCTGCCGGGTCCCTGCATGAGCTCAGACCCCTCCTCTTTAAAGCTTTATACCCAAATCAGCACTTTAGAAACAGGAAGTGAAATAGAGGGATATGAGGCACGGCTAGAATTATCTGTTTGGTATTTTGAGCAAAACACTTCATAGAAATGTTTTTAATATATTTGTATATATCTGAGACCCATGCTATTGCCTAAAGATAGCATGATAGGTGAGCTTTAAAGTAGTTCTCGTAAATATTAAGCAATATCAAAACTCCCACAGATTTATATTAAACACGCACAGCTACGTTTCCAAGAAGCAGGTCGATAAGAGTTATCTGGAGTCCTCTGCTAAGTAAACAGTTCTCATCAGACATCAGCCATGTTACAAATATGAGGGGGATTTCATGCTTTTCATCCAAATAACTCTGTGAATCTGCTTCCTTGGAAAGATCTATGAGTTGTTTCTTTTCCATCCGAGCTGATTGAAGATGCTGTAACAGATCCACACAGCCCGAGGACTCGTCATGTGATCTCTCCCCACCTCTAATCAACTCTCAGACATCGCCAACTTTATTGATTAGGGGACAGAGATACTGTGTCCCCACCTCTACACACACACAACACACACCCACACACACCACACACACACACACACCCAACACAACACACACACCACACACACACCACACACCACACACACACACCCACAACACACACACACACACCCACACCACCACAACACACACACACAGCTGGATCATTTCAAGGCTTTATGTGATAGTGATACGCACACAAGCCGCCCACATTTTGCAAAAACACACATTCCTTGTATCGCTGCGCTGCATATCATGACCTAATCTCTGGATTCCCCACCCAGCCTGAACCCTCAATATAATTTAATCAGAAATGTTATTTTGACTTTGCTAACCCAAATAAAGTTGTTTTTATGCAAAATGTCATAACTGAAAACTGCTGCATGATATGATAACATTACAGTATCACATCAGTGAGAACATGTGTGAAATACTTTTCTTCTTGGGTTATATTATTAACTAAAAATGTAAATACTAATAGTGGTCAAAATGGTTATGGCTGCATCCTGCGGGGTTTTCCCCTTCTTTCCAGACTTTATGCTAAGCTAGGCATGGCTGTATATTCTCCAAAACATCAACTTATTACTTTAACCCAAATAAATGACTTACATATTACTTACATTTTACCCCAAAGCAGCTGGCTACATCAACGGGGAATGGTATGCTAATTGTGACAATTATATTCGAATTATAAAATGTAATGTGCTTCTAATGAGAGGTGGTAATTCTCTATAGGTACCTAAAAAAAACAGCTAGTTTAGGTAGTTTAATATTAAAGGTGCTTTTATTTCTTTTTGGTGAATCTCTTATTCTATTGAAAGTGGAAATAGTGGGACATTACACATATGTGTAATACAAATTATTTATTAGCCAGAAGATCAGCTGTACATGATCAAAGGAGAAATGCATCAATATTTAAACAATGCAGAAATGAGAATAACGTTTCCAATGATAAATGAAAGGACTCCTTCATATTCAGCTGTATATCAGTATGTAGTGTCTCTACTTTAAAGAGTCCTCTCCTGCTGATGTTCAGGTGTATATCAGTATGTAGTGTCTCTACTTTAAAGAGTCCTCTCCTGCTGATGTTCAGGTGTATATCAGTATGTAGTGTCTCTACTTTAAAGAGTCCTCTCCTGCTGATGTTCAGGTGTATATCAGTATGTAGTGTCTCTACTTTAAAGAGTCCTCTCCTGATGATGTTCAGGTGTATATCAGTATGTAGTGTCTCTACTTTAAAGAGTCCTCTCCTGCTGATGTTCAGGTGTATATCAGTATGTGTGTCTCTACTTTAAAGAGTCCTCTCCTGCTGATGTTCAGGTGTATATCAGTATGTAGTGTCTCTACTTTAAAGAGTCCTCTCCTGCTGATGTTCAGGTGTATATCAGTATGTAGTGTCTCTACTTTAAAGAGTCCTCTCCTGCTGATGTTCAGGTGTATATCAGTATGTAGTGTCTCTACTTTAAAGAGTCCTCTCCTGCTGATGTTCAGGTGTATATCAGTATGTAGTGTCTCTACTTTAAAGAGTCCTCTCCTGCTGATGTTCAGGTGTATATCAGTATGTAGTGTCTCTACTTTAAAGAGTCCTCTCCTGCTGATGTTCAGGTGTATATCAGTATTAGTGTCTCTACTTTAAAGAGTCCTCTCCTGCTGATGTTCAGGTGTATATCAGTATGTAGTGTCTCTACTTTAAAGAGTCCTCTCCTGCTGATGTTCAGGTGTATATCAGTAGTGTCTCTACTTTTAAAGAGTCCTCTCCTGCTGATGTTCAGGTGTATTCAGTAGTAGTGTCTCTACTTTAAAGAGTCCTCTCCTGCTGATGTTCAGGTGTATATCAGTATGTGGTGTCTCTACTTTAAAGAGTCCTCTCCTGCTGATGTTCAGGTGTATATCAGTATGTAGTGTCTCTACTTTAAAGAGTCCTCCTGCTGATGTTCAGGTGTATATGTAGTGTCTCTACTTTAAAGAGTCCTC
>NW_022991485.1:0-31501 GCF_902827175.1 Gymnodraco acuticeps
TATTCTGGCACAGGAAGATTATGTTTTAGGACATTAACGATAAAACAGAATATTGTTGTTCTATTTTTAGACACATCTCGCGATCGACTGGGAATCTCCGCGCGATCGACCGGTCGATCGCGATCGACTGGTTGGGCACCCCCGCATTAGACCAATCACTACCCTCTCAAATGGAAATATGTGTTTACATAAATGGTGACCACACCGTTTGAGACCCACTGAGAACTTAGACTAAGTTAACTATCTAAACACTCAGAGAGTCCTTTACCTCACCTGAGCTGAGGTTATCCCGAGCTTGAATGACACACAGAGACCAATCAAGGGCTTTGATTTATGATCTGTATGACAGTGGCCATGTTGGCAGGCCACATCATGTGGACAGCCAGTCATCCTGTGTGAGGCAGGCCACTTAACAGGCCAGAAGGAGGCGAGATCAGAGCAAGGGAGCGAGGGATCATTGTCCACAAGGTGTCGTGGGAAACCCTGCCATCTGTACAAGTTGTTGGAACAAGTCACGTAACTTTTAAGAAAGCGTTTAAAAAAAGTACACTTAAGGACTGAAAAGGCAAACGGATAAACTGATTACAGACGATATTTTCATGTGTATCGTCATTTATAAACAATTTTTAATGTCGGGGTTATTGCAAATACTGGTTTATTACCACACCCCAAAATCCTACAGACCTGAAGATTCAAAATGTATACTTTCTCCAAGTGCTACAGTAACTTAAGTTGTAACTCATCCTGATCTTTCTCCCACAGAGACCCACGATGGAGTGCAGGACATGGCGTGTGACACCTTCATCAAGATCGCCCAGAAGTGCCGGCGTCATTTTGTTCAGGTCCAGGTTGGAGAGGTGATGCCCTTCATCGACGAGATCCTCAACAACATCAACACCATCATCTGCGACCTGCAGCCACAGCAGGTCAGTACCGTCAGCAAAGACCAGAGAGGGCAAAAGTACACATCCTTTACTCAAGTAGAAGTGCAGGTACTCGGCTACTAACCTAGCAACCAAGCTTCAGCTAAACTCTGGTATCTTCAAACCTACTTACAAATAAATATGTGGAAGTCTAAGTTCAACCGTATTTGGTTGGAAAACATCAAATTTAGTGCTTGGTTGAAACCAGTGGAGGAGAACGTGTTTGAAGCCCGCTGCACATTTTGCAAAATAAATTAGCGTTTATTTTGCAAATGTAGCGTTGGCTAGTGGAGCAGCTCCCGCAACAACATCGGGGGACCTCCGGGCGACGACGTTTAGGTTTGAATACATTTACTTTGAAAGTAATTATGGGACGCATTTCCTCTTTCATAGCAATTTGTCTTCATACTTTCTTGCCGTGAAATAGGTCTTAAATTCTATTCAAAGTGGTCTTAAAAAGTCTTAAATTTGAGTTGGTGAAACCTGCAAGAACCCTGTTCTTTACTCAAGTAAAAGTAAAGAGGCTTCGAAATGTACTTCAGTAAAAAGTACCCATAACTCCCAGCTGTTTTAAAGAGTACCTGACCTCCCTTTATATGAATAGAACAATAATGTCATTGTTAGCTAATGAATGTTTCCATGCTGAACAACGGCAACATGACAACGTTTCCATTGGTCCCTCTTCTTTAGAGAAGACCAGGAAATGATGGATACACGGATCGTGTTCAAATCAATAGGCACGCAATGACTCTAAAGAATAATGATCACGCATCAAACACACATTCAGACTAAAGGAACCAGCTGTTTGGGAAATGAGAGAAGTAGAAAGTACAGGTATTTGAGTTCAACATGTAAGAAGTAGAAAGTACAGGTATTTGAGTTCAACATGGAAGAAGTAGAAAGTACAGGTATTTGTGTTCAACATGTAAGAAGTAGAAAGTACAGGTATTTGAGTTCAACATGTAAGAAGTAGAAAGTACAGGTATTTGAGTTCAACATGTAAGAAGTAGAAAGTACAGGTATTTGTGTTCAACATGGAAGAAGTAGAAAGTACAGGTATTTGAGTTCAACATGGAAGAAGTAGAAAGTACAGGTATTTGTGTTCAACATGGAAGAAGTAGAAAGTACAGGTATTTGAGTTCAACATGTGAGAAGTAGAAAGTACAGGTATTTGAGTTCAACATGTAAGAAGTAGAAAGTACAGGTATTTGTGTTCAACATGTAAGAAGTAGAAAGTACAGGTATTTGAGTTCAACATGTAAGAAGTAGAAAGTACAGGTATTTGAGTTCAAAATGTAAGAAGTAGAAAGTACAGGTATTTGAGTTCAACATGTAAGAAGTAGAAAGTACAGGTATTTGAGTTCAACATGTTAGAAGTAGAAAGTACAGGTATTTGAGTTCAAAATGTAAGAAGTAGAAAGTACAGGTATTTGAGTTCAACATGTTAGAAGTAGAAAGTACAGGTATTTGAGTTCAACATGTAAGAAGTAGAAAGTACAGGTATTTGAGTTCAAAATGTAAGAAGTAGAAAGTACAGGTATTTGGGTTCAACATGTAAGAAGTAGAAAGTACAGGTATTTGTGTTCAACATGTAAGAAGTAGAAAGTACAGGTATTTGAGTTCAACATGGAAAAAGTAGAAAGTATAGGTATTTGAGTTCAACATGTAAGAAGTAGAAAGTACAGGTATTTGAGTTCAACATGTAAGAAGTAGAAAGTACAGGTATTTGTGTTCAAAATGTGAGAAGTAGAAAGTACAGGTATTTGAGTTCAACATGTTAGAAGTAGAAAGTACAGGTATTTGTGTTCAACATGTAAGAAGTAGAAAGTACAGGTATTTGTGTTCAACATGTAAGAAGTAGAAAGTACAGGTATTTGTGTTCAACATGTAAGAAGTAGAAAGTACAGGTATTTGAGTTCAACATGTAAGAAGTAGAAAGTTCAGGTATTTGTGTTCAACATGTAAGAAGTAGAAAGTACAGGTATTTGTGTTCAACATGTGAGAAGTAGAAAGTACAGGTATTTGTGTTCAACATGTAAGAAGTAGAAAGTACAGGTATTTGAGTTCAACATGTAAGAAGTAGAAAGTACAGGTATTTGTGTTCAACATGTAAGAAGTAGAAAGTACAGGTATTTGTGTTCAACATGTGAGAAGTAGAAAGTACAGGTATTTGAGTTCAACATGTAAGAAGTAGAAAGTACAGGTATTTGTGTTCAACATGTAAGAAGTAGAAAGTACAGGTATTTGAGTTCAACATGTAAGAAGTAGAAAGTACAGGTATTTGTGTTCAACATGTAAGAAGTAGAAAGTACAGGTATTTGAGTTCAACATGTAAGAAGTAGAAAGTACAGGTATTTGAGTTCAACATGTAAGAAGTAGAAAGTACAGGTATTTGTGTTCAACATGTAAGAAGTAGAAAGTACAGGTATTTGTGTTCAACATGTAAGAAGTAGAAAGTACAGGTAAAAAGTCATCAGAAATGAGTAAGTAGTTGAGTAAAGTACTGATACCAGAAACATGTACTTAAGTAGAGTAACAAAGTATTTGTACTCCACTACTTCCCACCTCTAGCAAAGACACTATTAGAGTTTTCATTATTGTTTTTAGTTTTTTATATAAGACTTTTCCGGTGACATATGAACATGTTTGTAATAAGATGTTTCCTCGATGCTCTGTGAAATAAACTCTGCTTCTCGTCTCTGCAGGTGCACACGTTTTACGAGGCGGTCGGCTACATGATCGCCGCTCAGACAGACCAGGCGGTTCAGGAGCTTCTGATCGAGAAGTACATGCTGCTGCCCAACCAGGTGTGGGACAGCATCATCCAGCAGGCCACCAAGGTGAGGAACCCTTTGAAGTGCACTGATGTGTCCTACATGCTCTGTAGATCTGTAGACTACTTTATTTAGTGTTACTTATCAGGGTTATTGTAAACAAACTAAAACAAGCAGTCATAAATACTATCGTATACGGAAACCAAATAAGTGAATGTAAACTGAAATGATATTCCCTGGGTATTAAAACAAATTTCAATTTAAAATTGCACATATTATTATTTGTCTCACTTTTTAAAAATCCTTTCTGAACAATAAAGACAGCATGACTGTCCGTCATCTCTCATGACAACAAACCGCAGAGATGTGACCTTCATGTTTCAGAAGATGGAGTTATACAGCATGGATGCCTTCGTTATTCACAAGCCGTCTTATCTTGTACAATGAAAAGTAAAACTTGGAAATTCACTTATAACAGGCTTTTAAAATTGTATAATGCTTTTTAAAAAATGTATTTTAAATACTATGTGAACGCCTTTTTATATAATGATGTTCTTCTTGTTACGTCCCCATCTATATTTTGCTGTAACAATGTAAATGTCCCCTTTGTGGTAGGAATAAAAGGATTTCTGATTCTGATGCTACTTATGCTAACTTGCTAACGTTGTTCTGCAGAACGTGGACATCCTGAAGGACGCGGAGACGGTGCGTCAGCTGGGCAGCATCCTGAAGACCAACGTGCGCGCCTGTAAAGCCGTGGGCCATCCGTTCGTCGTGCAGCTGGGGCGGATCTACCTGGACATGCTCAACGTCTACAAGTGTCTGAGTGAGAACATCTCCTCAGCTGTCCAGACCAACGGTAAGAAGTTCTTTAATATAATTTATTGAGTATTAAAAGTACATATTATACAATTACAGAATAAGAAAGGGACAGAAACATTTCAAAATTAAGCACATAAAAAAAAAAAATCTTACAATAAGAATAATATAAACCAAAAGGACTCAGTCATCGAGTCATAGTGTCGATGAAAGATACTTTTTTTTATTATATATTATATATATTTTCATCTAAAGTTACAGACAGAGAATCAGCACTTTTGAAACAGGGCTGAAACAGAGGGGATTATGGGTAATGCTGCAATGATCTGTTTGGTGTTTCAGCCAATCAGAGACATGTTCTGTATATATCTGAGACCTGTGATATACTGATGAAGAACAGGATAATAGGGGACCTTTAAAGCAAGTCTGAATAACTCGTTGAACATGCGGTACAGGAGAGATGGTGACCAAGCAGCCTCTGATCAGGAGCATGAGGACGGTGAAGAGAGAAACTCTGAAGCTGATCTCGGGCTGGGTCAGTCGCTCCAACGACCCTCAGATGGTGAGTCGGCTTATCTTCAGTGTTCCATGTTGATCCTGTCCTGGAAGAAGGTTTTAAATGTGTTTTATTGAGAGTTGCTCCTTCAGCAAATGTGGAAAATGTTCAGAGTTCCTTCTCGTAACAAAAACAATCTGATGAAAATATTGCTCACTTTTCGTCCTGATCCAGTTATAGAAGAACCTGTCTGAAAATGAGCTGATCAGATTTTGGCCACTTTATGAAAGGCAACCAAGGTAACCCCCCCCCCCTTATCACCTGAATCTCCTCCTAGAGCACCATTGAGTTCTTTCTAACCAGATCTCTCTCAGAGGGGCGTGGGGAGGGGCTCCTTATTTTCGTCTGAAGTAACAGACTCTGGGTGTTTCTCAATGTTGAGGAAGTGTCCTCCAGAGCCACTATTTCAAGGATGCTACGTCATCGAGTCCCGCCGAAGGACTGTTCCAATGTCCAGACTCCTTGGAATTCTACCGAGTCCGGAGTCCTTCGTTGTGTATCCTCCGCGGTCTTAAAATCCCCACAATGCATTGCGCACGGACCAATTTCCAAAATGTAAGGCGGGGCCTCTCATATGAAGCATACTTGCTAGCCTGTTCCATTCTTCGTTCTCCGAATGCCAGGAAGGATTCTTGCCTAGCCTCTGAAGGACCTGACTCGGAAGACTTCTCCTACCAAGGAAGTGTCCTCGACATTGAGAAACACCCAGAGAATCAGCACTTTTGAAACAGGGCTGAAACAGAGGGGATTATGGGATACTGCAATGATCTGTTTGGTGTTTCAGCCAATCAGAGACAGGCTCTGTATATATCTGAGACCTGTGATATATTGATGAAACACAGGATAATAGGGGATCTTTTTAAATAGATACGTCTTAGACCAGAAACAGTGTTTTAAAGCCTCTTCCTGTTTGTTTCTGTGCTCCAGGTGGGAGAGAACTTCGTGCCCCCCCTGCTGGAGGCGGTGCTCATCGACTATCAGAGGAACGTCGCCGCCGCCCGGGAGCCTGAGGTCCTCAGCACCATGGCAACCATCGTCAACAAGCTGGGATCCCACCTGACGGGAGAAATCCCCAAAATCTTCGACGCTGTCTTCGAGTGCACTTTGAACATGATCAACAAGGTCAGTTTGAGCGATTTAATAAAACAAATAAAACATGACCTGCTTAAATCTCACCTGATTAGAGCGGCGATCTGAGGGTGGGCGACTGATCATTAGTTTAAAGAATTTGTGTGTGTGTGTGTGTGTGTGTGTGTGAAGTGGTACTGCTCTTAATGAATTGAGGTGTGAAAGGGTGAATGATAGCATGTAGTATGTAAAGCGCTTTGAGGGGTCATAAAGACTGGATAAAGCGCTTTATAAGAACAGTCCATTTCCCGTAATAATGAATGTCTTGCTTTTCCTCCCGTGCCTTCAGGACTTTGAGGAGTTCCCCGAACACAGAACGCACTTCTTCTACCTTCTTCAAGCCGCCACCTCGCAGTGTTTCCCCGCCTTCCTCTCCATCGCCCCGGCTCAGTTCAAACTCATCCTGGACTCCATCATCTGGGCCTTCAAACACACCATGAGGAACGTGGCCGACACAGGTCAGTCTTCTCATCTCTTCGTATATAGTGTTCACACAAATGTAGAAACCCTAAAAACGTGTCAAAGTCTAAAAAATGTGGATTTATGAATTCGGCTAGACGATGGGTTTGTCAGTTTAGAGCTGCTTTTTCTCAGCAAGCTAAATTACTTCACTATTTTAATAGAAATATAAGAAATTGAAGCCTGTAATTCGTAACAAACCACACGAAACCTACTGGATTTGCTATCTTTAAACATTGAGCTTAGATGAGTCAGACTTGTATAGTTGAAAAAGCCCAAAGGGAAACTCCTAAGTTGCAGCTTAAACATTTTATTTCAGAAACCTGCATTTTCCTACGGGGGTTAATACATTTTTATAATATAAGAAGTACTTTATTGATCCCAATTTGGGAATGTTTGTGTTGCAGCAGCATAAAAAGACAAGGCATTGTACATTAGATCATCATCGTTTCTTTCCTTATCTCCTCCCCAGGTCTCCAGATCCTCTACACTCTCCTGCAGAACGTCTCCGGAGAGGAGGCGGCCGCGCAAAGCTTCTACCAGACGTACTTCTGTGACATCCTGCAGCACATCTTCTCTGTGGTCACCGACACCTCTCACACTGCAGGTCTGTACACTGACTGTAAGGTTGTTCAGGTTCTAGAGGTTTGAAGCATTCAAAAACACTCCCAAGAAAGGATTTTGCAACGGGTTCAATCGGTTACACTTCCTGTCTTCTTTCAGAATAAAGGTGGAGCTACTCGTTCCATTCATTCCTTTATTGGCGTGTGGCGCAGTGGGTTAGTGCGCTGATCTTCAAATCAGAGTTCGAGTCCCACTGCAGTCAGCATGTCGTTGTTTCCCTGAGACACTTCACCCCAAATTGCTCCTGTGGGGATTGCCCACAGTATTGAGTATGTTAGTCGCTTTGGATAAAAGCGTCTAGCAAGTAATGTAAAAATAGATTCTGATGTCAGCTGTTCCTCTGTCGGGTTTTCACAGATTTTAGAGCCCTGTGTTCTTAAACATACTATCCACATGAATAATGAAGTGACCCTCTTGCTGTCTTTAGGGCTGACGATGCACGCCACCATCCTGGCCTACATGTTCAACCTGGTGGAGGAGGGGAAGGTCAGCGTGGCTCTGAGCGCCTCCAGCCCCACAAACAACCAGGCGCACGTGCAGGAGTACATCGCCAACCTGCTGAAGACCGCCTTCCCTCATCTGCAGGAGTAAGTCTCTCTCACGCCACACTGAGAGTGCATGAGCAGACTGAGCTTTGCCTAACGTCTGCCAGTGCATTTTAGTTTTACTCAAATGCATTTAGATCAAAAATATAACAAGTGAGATATTTTCAGCCACTTAAGCGAAGGCTGTAGAAGTGAGTCAACATGAGAAGACGGTGCTTTGGTTATTGTTGCCAAATATTCAGAGCGTTTTCACGGAAAATAAGTTTTACACAAGTTCATTGAGATCAAAACTGTAATGACTTGAGGTGTTTTCAGCCACTTGAGCTTCAGTAGACCACAATGCACGTAACGCTGATTCAAAGTAAAGGATGCAGAAGTGATTCAGCCCTTTCAAACTCCATTTCCATCCTCAACGTTTACCTCGTAGACTTTGATTTCTGCAGAACAAAAAGGCTGAGAATGTCTTCAACAAAATGATGAACACACGTTAATATGGAACTTGTGTTTTATAGTCTAGAACTGCAATGATACGTCGAGTGATTGAAATATGATCTACTATAGCTATTCAATTAAGCATTAAAGTGATTTATTTTCTCTCTGTATGATATCGTATTAAACTGAATATTCGTAGGTCCCTGGTAGTGAAGAACTTTGAGAAGCTTGGATGGTATTTTTTAATCTATTCTCCGACTTGTTATAGACTAAACAATGAACCCATAAATCATCTCTATATTGCGGTTATTGTATGGGTTCATATTATTTATTACAGTTGTTTCTGTTACTTCGTCCACCTTCACGCTGTGCTGTTTGTCGACGAGCGGCTAATTGATTATTGTTTCTCGTGTGCAGCGCCCAGGTGAAGGTGTTTGTGACGGGTCTGTTCAGCCTGAATCAGGACATCCCCGCCTTCAAGGAGCACCTGAGGGACTTCCTCGTGCAGATCAAAGTGAGTGTCGGAGTAAATGATTAATACCTGCACCTGAAAACGGGATGTCATTCATGAAAATGGTGCCATAAAGTAAACTGACAAGTGGATCTAAACTGTGTCACAGCTCAAATTAAGTTGTTAATTCTTGTTAACTTTTACCCAGTTACATATATAGTACAATTTGTGTCTGGTGATTTTGCTTTAGGAGCCTTGAAAGAGATTGAATTGTGTTGTGTATTTAGTAATAAAGCATATTGATAAGAGTCAAAGCAATTAAGTAAAATCAGGAAACATCTTCAATTGAAGTTCTATCAAAATCTAAACATAAATAGAAAACAGCTGTTTGGCCCGATTAAAGAAGCCCAGGGACCTCACCATAGAGAGGCCAAGTCCCTCCCTTTCCGGGGGCTCCATGGGACCTTATTTCTGAAAAATGATGTATTGAAGTCAATGGAGAGAGAAAACGTATCGTTCGATCCCGTTTGAATTGTGCCATGAATTACATATGATGTTTGTCAATCTTAACAAATAATTTCCATGTCAAAAAAGTCACAGTTTGTCGTAAAACTGTTGAAATATAAGACAATGAAAAATACGCAACTACAAAGACTACAAATCCCAGAGTCCCGGTCCCGCATGCTGGCTCTTACGAACCGACTAACTCCCCTTGTGTGTACGTACAGCTCTCAACGCGCCCAGACTTGGAGTGATTTATCTTTTAATACTTTCCGCCTCATTCTGAAAGAAAGAAGTGAAATGTTCCAACGTGACGGCCGTCTGGGTGTGTGGTGCGAGACGGGAGATGTAGTTCATTGAGCGCTTCACACACAAAAAAGTGTTACTTCACAGTTTTACGACACATTTAAAATGTTTTGACTTGAAAAATGATCTTTTAAATTGACAAACATCATATGTGTAATTCGTGGCACAATTCAAACGGGATAGAAAGATAATCTTTCTCTCCATTGACTTCAATACATACTTTTCAGAGATACGGTCCCATGGAGCTCCCCGGAAAGGGAGGGGCTTCGCCTCTCTAGTTGTGTATGTTTGTAAATGCCAACACATTAATACATTAAGTATAATCAGCTTTGAACGAGTTGATAACTGTTCACGGATTATTTTAATGTTTGAAAGCAGAGGAAAGTAGGCGCTCTCTGTTTGAAAGCTAAAGCCCGGTGTTGTTGTTGCCTCTGCTGAGCCTCTGCCTGTGTGGTCCTGCAGGAGTTTGCTGGCGAGGACACGACAGACCTGTTCCTGGAGGAGAGGGAAACGTCTCTGCGCCAGGCCCAGGAGGAGAAACACAAGCTGCAGATGTCGGTGCCCGGCATCCTCAACCCTCACGAGATCCCGGAGGAGATGTGCGACTGAGCAGCAGCAGCGTGAACAGAAACCGCTCTGGACGGGGAAAGAGTCACGAGAGAGCACGGACGCTTCCTGTTGATAGTTTTCTTTTCAAGTGTGTTTGTGTGCGAGTGTGTGTGTGTGTTTGAAAAAGAGAATGAGGGGCCAGAGGAAGGACCCCAGCACTCGGTTGTACGTCGACCAAATCAATGTCAATATGTAAATGAGACTCGTCCCCCCTGACCCCCTCCTCTTAACCCCGGCGCGGATTCTTTTGTTTTTCCGACAAACTTATTTTATACAAAGATTTTTTTTTTTGTGTAACATGCCATCTTTTGCTAATTGTTTTGCTCATTAAAGCTTTATGTTTGGCCATTACGGTTCTTCTACACCTGCATGAAGTATTTTAACTCCCTCTTCATCACCTCAACTCACCTCCTCTCCTTTTTGTTAATATGTAATATATAATGTTGGAACACTTGCGATGGTTAGATGACAGATTGCTCTGAAGTGCCATGTGCATGGTGCAGGACGAATGTGATGCTCAAGGAGTAAACGTTGACTTCCTTGCTTCCTTTGTTGTCTTGTTTTGGTTTGTCAGTGTGTTTATCGTTTTGTTTTTTCTTATACTCTGGCTCTGATCGAGTCGGAGCTTCAGTTGGACCGCTTGGATGAGAAGGAAGGCTGCGTGCATATCATCCTGTTTGTAAAGCTGTCTTAGTACTCTGAGAATATAAAGTTGGCTATTTTTACAAAAAAAAAAACGCGTCTGATTTCTTTTTTCCCAAAGCTTTTGAGTTTATGGAAAACTTTGAGGAATGTCACAACTCGTGCTGCCAGGATCTGAAGGGTTATTGCAAATGACGTTTATTCTTAAATCTCTGGAAACTGACGTTCAGCTTGGCTGGTGATGAATATATTTACCTTTAGAGGAAATGGTTCCCAAACTCTGGCATTAGAGGAGTCACACCTGACCACAGTTAAACAGACGTTTTATACATCAGATATTTGTTCCCATTCGACACTAAACTACTTAAATACAGATGTTATTAACAGGGGGTCCGCGGGGTCTTACAAAGTATTCAAAGTTGATAAATCAATTTAGCGAAAATTAAGGCTATTAAAGGGCATTTTTCAAGGTATTACATTTTGTAGCTTGTTTTCAATAAGTATATAAATGGTCCAAAGAGGTTGTGTTCTACAGTCTGCCTGAATGTAATCATGGCGTAGGTGTGTAGTGTGATTCTGTGTCGTTTATTGATGGCATCCCGTTGGATGTGACGTCATCTGAACAGGACATCGCGCGCGAAGGTCCGTTTATGCCGGTTGCTAAGCAACATCGTTATGGGGAAATGCAAGTCTGCGTCCAAATGGTTGGAAGATAAGGAGGAAGGACAATCAATACTGTGTATAGTCAATGTGAGGTAAAGTGTGTCGCCAAGGTAACCGGTTAAAACTCAAAGTGGCGATGAGGTCTTAAAATGTATGGAAAGGGTCTTAAAGGGATTACATTTGACTTCAGGATTCCTGCATATACCCTGACTAATATACAATTATTGCGTTACAGTAATTGAATAGAATAGAAGCATGTGTTGTCATTATACTACAACGAGAAGAGTAAAGCGGCTCCTTTTTAAAGTGCCATCAAAACATTCAGAAAAGACAACATACAACAAAGACATGCAGCATTCATTAGATTACACGTCACTTGTTAGACGCTTTTGTCCAAAGCGACTTCCATACTCAATACTGTGGGCAATCCCCACAGGAGCAATTTGGGGTGAAGTGTCTCAGGGACACAACCACATGCTGACTGCAGTGGGGTTTGAACCTGTGCACCCTGAACCCAACACCAAGGCACTAGTCCACTGCGCCACACGTGTCCATCCAATCATACATACATAAAATAACAAAAATAAAGTGCAGGAAATAATTCAATTATATAGCATAATAAATATGCTATTTGTGTACATAATATTGCACATGTATGGGTTGCATCGGATGATAATAGCCTGTAGCACGACAACATATCTTCTGTTTAACAGATCTTTGAATCAGGATTATTTGGGAATAAGTGACAAAATAAGTTATTGCTCATTACCAAAGGAGGAAAGTAACCAAGTGCACTTCCTTAAGTACTGTTCGTTAGTATTATTAGAGTGCCTTGCATTTTAATATTTCCATTTTTGTTAATACTTTTACTCCACTACATCTTATGGGTAATATTTGTTCTACTTGACTACATATGTTTGAATGCTTTTATTACCTACAAAAAATACTGCAACCAAGTTATTAAAATGAGCTCCACCTTTACCAGCTGCACTGTGTACTAAGGTTCTTTTAAGTGTATTTTGATGCCAATACTTTTACTTCAGTAAGATTTCAAATGCAGGACTTAAACTGCACTTTGACAGTATTCCTATGAAGAATGAATTTTAAATAATAATATTAAATAAAAACATAATAATGGGTCTTCAGTTTAAATTCACAGAATGCCAACTCAGTTCCTAATTTGTTTGTATTTTATCCTATTTATTTAGTTTTTATTTTAAATCCAACATTCAAACATTACAATCATACAAATGACCAGTAATACATATACCTAATCATACAGATACATTGAAAAATGTATATCATAATAAGTGATGGGATAAATACGATTTATTAAATATAAGTAACTTTTAAAATGCCGGGGGTTAACATAAATAATAAAAGTAATAGTATTAAACTGAGCACCGTCTCAGTTATAGTAGCTCTCTTTGCTAAAGTTACTGCCTTAATATATAGCTGAATGTATTACTTGAAAGCATGAAAGTGAGGTCTTGAGGTGTGTTTTTTATACCTCGGGACTGTGGGAAACAGTATTTCGATCTTTCTGTCTGTACAAACATATTTTGAGATTGACAATAAAGTTGACTTTGACTCAAACAAATTTACATTTTAAAATGTAAGGAGAAAGGGATCCAAATTAAACTTTGCAAAAGTCTTTTGAAAAAAGATTGAGTTGAACCTAGATTTTAACAGAAACAGTTGATAAGATAAAGATTTGTAAAAATATTGATACAAATATATAAATAAACCGCAGTTGCCCTTGGGAGTTAGACAATGTGGCTTATATGTATTTACCTTTTATTAACATAAAGAAAATCATTCAAGACACTTTTCCCATTATTTTACTTATTTATTTTTTAAAGTTTTAATTAATCTAAACTGTATTTGCATCATTCAATGTTGTTGACTGAAAATAGGTGCCTTAAAGATTTGTAAATGACTACATTTTATGGATTCGCTTCATCATTGGGAAGATATCGCGAGACTTCCGAATAAACACGAACGGGTGAAGGAGACAACACGGAAACTCCCGAACAATCTCCACTGTGTGTCGTGTCGCCCCCCCCTCCTAATTTTTCATCATGGCTGCTGTGTCTAGTCTCTCAAGTAACTCTCAGATTGGACACTGACTCAAATTCTACCTTTTCAGTGTTGTGAACATCAACTCCCGTTCTCCACCTTCCTCTGCTCTCATTCAGTGCTGCTCTCATTCAGTGGGATAACATTCACCCCCCAAAAAAAAGTTAATATATTTTTTTAATAAATTGACTTAAACCTTAATTTGTTAACAGTAGAAGTTTACATTTACTACAAAGATATACAAAAAAAAGAATTTAAGAGGTATAGATAAAGCTTTCCGTAAAGATGTGCCTTACATATTTGTGTACTATCATGGATGCGCTTCATCATTGGGAAGATATCGCGAGACTTCCGAAGAAACACGAACGGGCGAAGGAGACAGCACGGAAACTCCCGAACGATCTCCACTGTGTGTCGCCCCCTCCCTCCCCTCCCTTTTCATCATGGCTGCTGTGTCTACTCTCTCAAGTAACGCTCAGATTGGACACTGACTCGATTTCTACCTTTTCAGTGTCTCTTTAACTTTTGGTGTATACATCAACTGTCGCTTGGATGCTAATCCCGTTCTCCACCTTCCCCTGCTCTCATTCAGTGGGATAACCTTCACCAATCACTCCCTCCACTGGGCCTTTTTTTATCCCCAAAAACAACCAGCCAGCAACAACAGCTTCCAGTGCAATGGTGTGACTCAGTGGTTCTCCCCTTGATGAACAATGTGTGAAAACTGCGCCGAGCTGGTGGAGGTTTTAAATGAAAGTAAGTGAGAGAAATCATTTTTATTATTTACACCAGACGATGCTGAGCTAGCTGCTTGCTGTTAGCATCGCTGTCCACTGGAGCTTGCTGTTAGCATGCTGGCTAGCTAAATATAACTTTGTGTGTTTTCGTGTTTATAACTCGGCTTTACATGCAGACTGTGCATCCACAAGACAAGTGGAAGGAATTGAAATATATCTTCATGTTCTGCACTCGATGACAGTTGTGTCTTAGTGTCAGACTGTCTCGGTTTTGATATGAATGCCATTTTCCCCCTTAACAAATAGGCAGTTTTGGGGCCTGTCTGTCAAACACTCAGAAACTCACACTAAGCTGCCCAAAAATTGACTCAAAATTACATCACCTCGATGTTTTTTTTTACGTGACATTACAGCCATGACTTATAATACTTCAGCACAGTTGAACACAGTGCACATGAGTGTGTTTTTAATCATGCTAAATGCTGCTACATTTATGCTTGCACGGTTTTTTTGGAAGTTAGCAGAGTTAGCATAGTTTAGCTAAAGCGAGTAAGCCTGACTTTGTTTGATGTGTTTGTCAGGTCAGTCTGCTAGCTGTCCACTCCATTGTTTCACAGATGCTTCACAATAATTCAAAAACGCCGTGCTAACTTTCCACACACACACACTTTGTTAATATTCCTAACACGAACATGCTGTGTTGAATTTCATGAGTGTTTTTTTGGCGAGTCTCTGAATTATTAATCTAAGCTAACGGCAGAAAAAGCTAGCCCAGAAAATTAATGGCTGCAACGAGGCGCATATTTTTGGCACATCGTTAATCCTTGGTTGTATATGTTTTTCAGGCCGATGTCGTGTGCACATCAGCTTCACTTCATTGCTGGTTTTGGTGGTTAAATTGATTTAGCAACGAAGCCCCCTCACAAACACGGTCAACTAAAGCATGCCAATGTAAATACAAGGTTGTCTTTATAGCTACAAGTTAGCCGTTAGTCCAGGCGTGCTAACCGGGCCTTGCTGCACTTTCAGGGGTCTGTGCAAGATCTGGAACAAAAGCTTTTTTCTGTCATGGCACTATTTGAAAATCTGTTACTGTGCAGCGATTGACGGTTTATTTGTCGTTTTCCTGCAAGTGTGTGTGTGTGTGTGTGTGTAGCCTATTGTGTGTCATGTGAAAAGCTCCTCCTGCAGCCTCCACTTTAACAGACAATCATGCACCTGAGTGTAGCATGGGCTGACTAATGCAATACCCCCAATACTATCCAGCAAATGTATTTAAGACAAGCAATCGAAATGAGCATTTAGGGACTGAGTGTATACAACACACATCTACTTGAGATAATTAGTTGTTGGCCACCTGTTATTGTAAAGGAATTGAATCCTTATTGTACAGTTAATGGTTCAAATCGAGTCGACACCTAACATAAAAGACACCTATGCTCCTTGTTAAACATGTATTTGTATAGCCATTGTTATTATGTTGCTGCTATCACATCCTCCTATAGTTTAAGACTTTTTATACGAGTTTATAAGTGCAGGGATTTTGCAACAAGAGTAAACATACATGATGTGGTTCTTCTGACATGCCTTAAACCTGTGTTTGACCTTTATAGCCCCTCTAGCTACAAGTTAGCAATGAATCCAGTCGTGCTAACCAGGCCTTGCTGCACTTTCAGGGGTCTGTGCAGGACTGGGAACAAAAGTAGCATGGGCTCACTAATGCAATCACCAAATGATACTCCATTATATCCGGCACATTAGTGTATAGAACAAAACTAATGGAGGGAACGAGTGGAGACCACCTGTTATGGTGATGGATGAATCCTTATTGTACAGCTATTGGTTAAGTCTGTGGACACCCAACCTGTGCTACTAGATTATAGACATATCGTCTTAAAGCTATTGGATATTATTTTGCTGCTATTACAGACTCCTATCTTTGAATACTTTTGACCTAAGACGTCCTGGGATTTTGCTCTTATTCTGCAAGAATAGCCTAAAAAGCGTTCTTAGAGGAGATGCTCACATGACATGGTTCTACTGACATGCCTTAAACCGGGTTTGACCTTTAACGTTAACATGCAGACAGATATCTGGTTTTCATTCTTAGCAGAGTCTCAAATTCGCAGTGTAGTTAAATGCTATAACATTTCTAAACTATACAATTAGACAGAAATACATTACATCATTATCTAATACAAGTGTTGTCTGTTTTGCCAAGGCCCGCACACTTTCAATTTGTCTTTTTGACAGCTCTCTGGTCCGGGAGTCCATCAAAAAACGATTTAAGGTCATTCATTTTCCTTTCTTTATGGAGAGGGTTGGTCACCAAAGCCGGCAGACATGTGGGTCTGAATATGTTATCCCCGATGTCGGCCATTGATGATAGCTGCAGTTTTTCTAGTTCATCCCACAGGTGTTAGATGGGGTTGACATCGGAGCTTTGTGCAGGACAGCCCTTTCATAGAAATCTAGGAAAACCATTGATTTTGGAGCTGCTTTCTAGTGTATCGTCAAAAGGAAAGAGACCTTTGACACCAAGCTAGAAAACACTATTGTCTTAAATATAACTGTGCTGTCGTATTAGGATTGATCTGGTATTGGATGTTTGGCTGCCTGACCTGTCACTTAGCTGTTAGTGTGAATACCGGTTCAGTCACAGCTTGTGTTTTTGTGAAATGTGGGCAATACAACACAATATAGGGACCAGAGGACTGTTCTCTAATATGGTGTATATTTTTTGTAGGGATGCTCCGATCGATCGGTCACTGATCGAGATCGGCCGATACTCACTCTCTACCGATCGATCGGTGCTCTCTAAACATGCCGATCAGGAGAGCCGATCGCATGACGTAAAATACATGACACTTTTCTCTGTGCGGCAAAACAAGCTCGCCAACATGGCTTCACCGGTCTGGCAGTATTTCAAGGAGTCCGAAAAAGACAGTAAAATAGTGGTTTGCAACGTGAAGCAGAAATCCTGCAGCTCCGCCCGCGGAGACGGACCGGTGAGCGGAGCGAAACACACAAGAGTTAGACCTACTTAGCTATTTGATCTACCTCTGGAACTAAACTAGTTATTATAAATATATGTATTCTTCACTGGATCAGTGAGCTGCATGAGATACTGACAGGCTGTCAGGAGAGAGGGAGAGGGAGAGAGGAAAAGAGGCTTCCGCTCATTTCTCCCGTGTTATTATCCAAAGTGAATGTAAACTTGAATAATGTACATCATTTGAATGTAATAATGAAGTTGATTGTTGTTTGTGGAAGCTCCAGTGAATGAGCATTAACTGAGTTTAAACATCACTTTAAATGGAAGATTTAAAGTGATGTTAAATCTTCCATTTAGGCCCCGCCCACTCGATCGGATCGGCGATCGGTATCGGCCGATACTGATTCCGGCGATCGGCCCCGAAATTGTCGATCGGAGCATCCCTACTTTTTTGCAAACCTCACATCGGGTTGTCCAGTTAATGTTTATCACAGAGGATGTGTTGCTTGGTGATAGAAGGTCAAACATTGGATTACATTTTCACCTGCATGCCACAGGTCATTGTGTGGACGAAATGCAGGTTGTCTTGGCGACTGAATTGCTTTGTATCCTGAAGTGAGACAACACAGTTTTCACATTTCAGCATTAGAGTTTAGAATTCATTTAACCGTTCAATACCTTACCTGATATGTAATACCAAACAATATTTATATCAGTAGAGAAATGTAAACATCATATCAATGTAGGAACTTTTTGATCAAGAGTAAAATACAATCTTACCCTTTTTGCCACCTTTTAGATACTCAGTGTTTTGGATACACTTCGTATGTGTTTTGGTTCAATATCAAGCCCAACCTTTAACATAAAAGCAATATATGTATTGTAAACGGATACATGAAGGAATATGTTGTAAGAAGTTTGAGGTGCACTTTGCTGACACAGTGCCCTTTGAACTCAAGTAACAAGACACACAATCTTATGTGTCTTTTCACATCAAATATAGTTTAGAAACTGGTCAAAATGTGTTTAAAAATCATGAACATTTCATCCAGAGTGAAAATGTTCAAATGCATTTAAAGCTCCAATTCAGTACTCAGCTTTGAAACTTAGTGTTTTAAATATATTTGAGTAAGTACAAAAAGAGATTGGCTTATTATCACCAAGTCCTACAAACGACATCATGGAAGTGTTTCCTTGTACGATGTGAGGGTCTGAGGACAGAGGGTCTGAGGACAGAGGGTCTGAGGACAGAGGGTCTGAGGACAGAGGGTCTGAGGACAGAGGGTCTGAGGACAGAGGGTCTGAGGACAGAGGGTCTGAGGACAGAGGGTGTCGTATTGTCATACTGATATTCTGTACACGCTGTGAAGTCACTGAGACAGATGTGATATTGGGCCATATAAATAAACATTGATTGATTGATTGTCATAGTTATGTAAATGTAAACAGATTGAAGTATGAGTGAGTTCTTTTCGTGGAACTCTTGTGTTTTCAGACTCTCGTGTTTGAGGATCCGATGTGATAAAGGTTAACGTTGTCTCTGACACTGAACAAACTGTTTCACCTCACTGCACTAAAGAGATTTAGTTTACAACAACTTTCAGCATTTAGAAAGCTTGGTCCAACACTTGTTGAGTATTCTGTGCTTTCATTCTAACTCAGAAGAAGAAATCTGCCTCGTGTGCGTTTTTAAAATGTTTAAAAGGTTTAAAACCTGTTGGGTTTTACAGCTTCTCTCATACTAGCTGGTGATTTGGGGATTTTTTGGGGGGGGGTTAGCAGTGGGGGGCTGTCAGCTGTGACAGCTCTGTCTACAAGACTGGCAGCTCCATGTGTTGGGTGTGCAGGCGACCTCTGACCTCCGATTTGCTGCCGCAGCATGAGTGTGTGTGTGTTTTGTAAGAGCCTCTTTTACAGCCTGCCTCAGGGCCGGGACACACTCTAAAACAAATGCAAGGATTTGCTTGTTTCCTGTTCTCTGTGTGCGCATTGAATATCTGTGGCGTGTTTGAAAGACAAGACAAAAAAGGAAAAGATGTATCATTGGGAAAATCATAATACTTTTGTGACTGAATTCAATTAAAACGATTTTTTTTAAAATGTTAAATGAGCGGTTATGTTATCGCTGTCGACCGTGAGAAGCTGATTATCGGTAATCTGTATTTATAGAAAAACTAAATCCATACCATGCACCCCTAGCAGACGAGAGATTCTGATGAACCTTTTCAAGAAGTTGAATTTATTTTGCAGCAGCAGACACACCTGACCTACTTGTGTCGACCAGACACTTTATTGTACGTAGCATCCTGCAGAATCACATCTGCATGTCTTATTATAGAGATTGTTGCATTTAAACACACTTAAACAAAAACGTTACTTAAACTTCACCATTTTTGGCACTTTGTTGTTAATAATTGGTACCCGATGATCAAGACTGATATGTTCATTGTCGAACGAGTGTCCCCATTACTCTGGTGAGGTAATTTATGACAATTGAAAATAAATATAGTTTTTAAATATAGGTTTCGGACAAGAAAGAGAAAACCCAAAAAAGGATAATAGGGCCGCTTTAATTTGACAAAATGCATTTTGAAAGATGTGCGTCTTTCAAGGTTATGTCAAATAAGATAATACATTCGGCTTCTTAGCCTATAAGCGTGAAATGGAATCTAAAAGTGAGTTTTAAAATGTGTCTGAGATGATGTTAACGTTGCTGTGGGAGTTTTGTTTACTGCACAGATGAAGTGTTTATAGCAAAACAACCTTGAGATTTTAAATGTTGCCAGTTTTGAATGATTTTTAATAGTTTGTTTTACTTCGCATATTGACTGGCTAATGTGCCGTTTTATCTGTGTTTTACAGCTGTATTTGTCTGCCTGTGTTTTATCTGTTGGAACTTCGTCCCTTCTTGGCCAGGTCACTCTTGGAAAACAGATTTGAATCTCAATGAGTCTTTTGCCTGGTTAAATAAAGGACATTGAGATGCCAACACGTCTGTATAGCATGTTATGTAGGTTGCATTTTGGTTGATGTCCTGGCTGTTGATTGGCTTGCGTTGCCGTCAGTCTGACAATAGCGTTGTTCTTATACTGAAAGGGTTAAAATGTCCCCTTCTCAATGCCCCTCAGAGGTGGGTTGTTGTGCCAGAGATCCCTAATCCAGAAAATCTAATTACAAAATCCAGTTGCTGTGGAAATATTACAAAGCCCTTTATCTCTGCTGTTCTCCTTAAAGTGGGAAACACCGAAGAGCAGAGTTGCCTCTATCAAAGAGCATCCCTTTCCACATATTGAGAGCGTACGATGTTTCTCACTCACAAACACATTTCATCTGAACTGTACTTATGGTGTCCCAGCTGCAGCGTCCATGTTGAAACGCCTCCAGTCTGGCTGAGCGTTGCAGTCACAGTGCAGGTGTCCTCCCCCTCTTTATATCCACTCTGAGATGCAGCCATTAACTGGATGTAATGCTGGCACCTGTGTGCGTGTTCCCAGACAACATCATCTTTAAAGGCTGCAGGAAAACGGCCAAATCTCCCGGCCAATTTCCCAGAGAGTCCCAGCTTCTGTTCTGCGGCCTCAGAGGAGCTTCTGTTCACAGGTGGAGCTGAAAGGGTTCAGTTTCAGTGACGAGGAACGTTGAATGAACGCTTGAGATGGCTGATGGAGTTTTATTGTTGCAGTTTTTGGTGTCCTTGGCGTCTAATTGAGGTCAGCGATTCAGCGGAGACACCTGAAACCTCTAAAGTGGGCGTGACTGATGTGGACCTTTGTAGAGGAATACAATAAGAGGAACTTTAGACCGAAGCCAATCTGATTAAGGTTTATCGGATGGGCAGGATTTGAGAATAAACATGTGATAATAATTATTCTACTCGTTTCAGTATATGTAACGATATCAAGCACATCATGGAAACCAATTGGACATACTACTTGAAGTTGTGTCCTTTTTGATTCATCCAGACATTGTTTGTTGTTCTTCTGTTATTAAACTAATCTCAATACATCTCAAGTGAAAGAAACGGGTTACTTGGAAGAAGATACATTAGGTTTGAATTCGAGTCAACGTATGATGTATCCAGCTGCTCCTTGACAGATATTTCTCTCTCCTCAGTATCGGATGCAGACGGCAGTGAAGGAGGCTTCCAGCTAAAGAAGGAACATGCCCTGCGAGTGTTGGGCTACATCAGCTCCTGGACACAGAGGTCAGTGACATCTCAGACAACACAAAATCCTCTTCTTCATGTATCTTCTACATCAACATGTGTCCCCTCTTCTTCATGTCTCTCCTACATCAACATGTGTCCCCTCTTCTTCATGTCTCTTCTACATCAACATGTGTCCCCTCTTCTTCATGTCTCTCCTACATCAACATGTGTCCCCTCTTCTTCATGTCTCTTCTACATCAACACGTGTCCCCTCTTCTTCATGTCTCTTCTACATCAACATGTGTCCCCTCTTCTTCATGTCTCTTCTACATCAACATGTGTCCCCTCTTCTTCATGTCTCTCCTACATCAACATGTGTCCCCTCTTCTTCATGTCTCTCCTACATCAACATGTGTCCCCTCTTCTTCATGTCTCTTCTACATCAACACGTGTCCCCTCTTCTTCATGTCTCTTCTACATCAACATGTGTCCCCTCTTCTTCATGTCTCTTCTACATCAACATGTGTCCCCTCTTCTTCATGTCTCTCCTACATCAACATGTGTCCCCTCTTCTTCATGTCTCTTCTACATCAACATGTGTCCCCTCTTCTTCATGTCTCTTCTACATCAACATGTGTCCCCTCTGTCATGTGTCATGTTTAACGCCTCCTGTGTCTCTGTGTTGTCCTCAGACAATGCCTCTGCTGCTTCAAGGAGTACAAGCACCTGGAGGTGTTCAACCAGCTGGTGTACGCCCTCATCAACCTGGTCATCGCTCAGATCAGCAGCCTGAGAGACCGCCTCTGCTGCGTCCAGGATCAAACACATAAAGGAGGCCTGTGTGGGGCGGAGGGGGGGTCTGAATGGAGCGAGGCTGCACCCGGACCCCTCCCTCAGCCCTCCTCACCGGGTGAAGATGAACCTGTGAACGTGGAGAGAGACTCTGCAGAAGAAGACGCCGAAACATCTGACCAGAATCAGAATAAGATCCAGGGTCAGGGGCCCAGCCAGCCGAGTGAAGCCCAGATGGAAGCACTGGGGCCTGGGGAGAGTGGCAGTGGTGCTGGGGGAGCTGATGGAGCTGATGGAGGAGCTGGAGGAGCTGGAGGAGGAGGTGAAGAAGGAGCTGATGGAGGAGCCGGAGGCAGCAGCAGCAGTGATATCCAGGATCCATTCAGCTCCTGGAGCACAGAGGAGAGGGAGAAACTGCTGCTGTGTGCCGCCAAGATCTTCCAAATCCAGTTCCCCCTCTACACCGCCTACAAACACAACACACACCCCACTATAGAGGTGAGGAGGAGTCCCTATCACACACACACACACACACACACACACACACAAAACACACACCCCACTATAGAGGTGAGGAGGAGTCCCTATCACACACACACACACACACACACACACACACACACCACTATAGAGGTGAGGAGGAGTCCCTATCACACACACACACACACACACACACACACACACACACACACACACACACACACACACACACACACACACAATAGAGGTGAGGAGGAGTCCCTATCACACACACACTCACACACACACTCACACTCACCCCACTATAGAGGTGAGGAGGAGTCCCTATCACACACACACACACACACACACACACACACACACACCCCCCACTATAGAGGTGAGGAGGAGTCCCTATCGCACACACACACACACGCACACACAAAACACACACCCCACTATAGAGGTGAGGAGGAGTCCCTATCACACACACACACACACACACACACACACACACACACACACACACACACACCACTATAGAGGTGAGGAGGAGTCCCTATCACACACACACACACACAAAACACACACCCCACTATAGAGGTGAGGAGGAGTCCCTAACACACACACACACACGCGCGCGCACACAAAACACACACCCCACTATAGAGGTGAGGAGGAGTCCCTATCACACACACACACACACACACACACACACACACACACACACACACACACACACACACACACACACACACACACACACCCCCCACTACGCCTGCAAGGTACAGCCTGAAGTGCACAGATATGAACTGAATTGTATACATTTAGGATAAACCCCTTGAGAAGAACCATCTCCTTTTCAAAAGGGGTCCGGCAAGACAGTAACAAGAAAATCAAAATCACAATTCAACCACAGTAAACTTTTCTGATGACTGTGACTGGATAATAACAGTAATTGATAAACCTCATGAACAGAACTGCGCTTTAAACGAATGAACCTTCTTGAGGATAACTCATATCTTTGATCTCACTGTCTGTTTCTTTCCTTCAGGACATATCTGCTCATGAAAGCAACATCCTGGGCTCCTTCTGCGACATGAACGTAAGATATTTAAGTGTATTGTTACACCCTAAACACTGTCAATCAACCGGCACCTACAGCAGGAAAAGACCCCTCAAAATACCCCCTCTGCTATAAAAAACAGACTTCCTTTGTCATTTGATTTGAAACTCCCAACGCCTTGATCACTATAGGCTGCTTCTGAAACCATTGTCTGCGTAACGCTTAAAGGGGGAATCCGTCCTATTGTTTGGGTGGTTATTTTTAGACAGCTGTGCTTCATCCAGAGCAGGGGGAGTACCAGTGATGATGAACAACTAGATGCCCTGGTGCATGCTGGGAGACGCTTTAAGAGACATTAGGGTTCCCAAACGGTGTCACATGACCGGCTGAGAAGACTTGGGGTTTATTGGGACTTTTGCTCCTTTCACACTTTAGTTTTGATTTCTGTGAGGTCACCATGCTGGGGGGATTCATTACAGCAGGTTTGTACAGGCGTAAGGGCAGATTAACAGGACACAGGAATAAAGTGCTTCATCATCGGCTTTCCACAGTGAAGGGAAATACCTTTAATGTTAGTAACACCGGTTTTAACTGAGTCACCTCCTGTCATTTGTTTTAAGAAATATCTGAAAGTCATCCCGACTCAGCAGCAGTTTGTGGACAGGGAGACAAGATCGTATCTCGAAACAATATTTGCGTTAAATGAACTCAAAATAACAACTGTATATTCCAACTTAAAGCAGCTGCATGTGAACAACGTCATTTATAAAATACTCTATTGGGAGTTTTCCAATAAATACACTCAAAATGTAGGTGAGGTCACAATGAATTGTACAAAGTCTCCCATGGATAAACGTGGATGGTAAAGGTGCAGTAACACAGAGTATAGTGGTTTGTAGTAGAGCTGCTCGATTATGGCAAAAATCATATTCTCGATTATTTGGGCCAATAATTGATATCACGATTATTAAAAACGATTATCCATTTACTTGTGAAAAACGTGAACAGTATGTTTTAACAGTTGATTACCCTGAACTTTAAGTATAATTCAGCTAAAAAATAAATAATCGTTTTATTTCCATTATGTTGTTTTCATAATCGTTGCAAGCCAAAATCGTCATTGCGATTAAAATACGATTAATTGAGCAGCTCTAGTTTGTAGTATGGTTTGTTTACTTTCTAAATAACTTGTCATTAGAATCCAGTATCATTTGTGTTCAGCGATGAATAGTAAGTTCAATATCTTCCTTAATGCATCATTTTGATCTCAATGTTAGACAAAATAAAAACAAATGACATTTAAAAAAAACTATTGCATTACATTGCATTTAGCTGACGCTTTTATCCAAAGCGACTTACAATAAGTACATTCGACCAGGAAGACACAACCTTGAAGAAAACAGAATCATATAAGTACATCAGGTTTCATAGAGCCAAACATTTCAAGTGCTACTCAACTGGCTTTAGATAAGCCAGTCCTTTATTAGTATAAAAGTGCTTCGTTAATAGTTCTAACGCTCGAAGTGGAGTCGAAAGAGATGAGTTTTCAGTTTGCGCCGGAAGGTGTGTAAGCTATCTGCTGTCCTGATGTCAATGGGGAGCTCATTCCACCATCTTGGAGCCAGGACAGCAAGTACTAAGAAAAGTAACGTGATTACATAATTTGTTAGTTACTATTGTGCTATACTAGACAATAAGTTACTGTTGCTATGCATGTTCCTGTCCGGGGACTTTTTCTAACTGACATGTTTATTTCGTTAGCTGTTGATGTTTCTTCTTGGGCTTTGGATAAATACTATTTAAATACTACGGCACGCTGGAAAGTAGGAAAAGTGGCTTACATAAGAGCAGAAAATAATCAATGTTTAATCCGATTTAAACATTAACAAGAGACACAACCGTTGAGTTTCTCTTACCTCCTATACTCAACGTCACAGACCCGCCGCGCCCAGCTGAAGATGCAATAATCGGTAATATTTTGCAACATATCTCACGTATATTTTTACACCACAGACTCAAACTTTAGTGTTTTCTGCTGTAGTTAATATTGTCTCCTGACCTCAGAGGGTATCTCAGATCTGACCTCAGACACATGATCCCCAGCGGCTCACTCTCTAAATATAAACGTTTTGTTTCGTGAGGTTTCACGTTGCTGCGATCGCTTCGTTGTTAGGGGCCATCTGGATTCATTTTATCCCGTGGAATCAGATTTCTTTATTAATATTACTGGACTGAGTGGCTCCAGATGGGATGTTCTCTAACAAGGGGAGCAGCTTCACAATAAAACAACGACAGCCTGACATGTTTCTGTCCATCAGTTACTGTGCATCGAAGGCTTCATTTGATTTGGGTGTGGACCAACGTCAAATCAGCAGTGGAGGAAAAATACTCAAATCTTTTACTTAAATCAAAGTAACAATACTGCAGTACAGATATATTCTTTTCCGAACAATGGGGGACCGAGCCTTCTGCTCACTTGCCCCGCGCCTCTGGAACTCCCTCCCAGATCAGCTGAGATCTGCCCCTTCCACCGAGGTCTTCAAAACCGGCCTTAAGACCCTCTTCTTTCGGCAGGCCTTCCAATAAACTTTGAGCATGGTACACCTGGAGTATTGCCATTTTTATCGCTATCTCCGACTTGATTTCTTATTATTATTACAATTATTTGTTTAATCTCTCAAAGTGTATCAGTATCCCTTGTTGTGAAGCACTTCGAGATTTGTCTTGGCAGATGAGAAGCGCTATATAAATTAAATGTATTTATTTATTTATTTTCATTTTCAGTACAACAGAGGACAGGCGAGCAACATGTCAATATGCATGTTAATGAACAACTAGTTGATGGTGAATATATGTACGTTAATATAAAGTGTTCCCAACATTTAATATAGTTTAGTGACAGGAAATCCTTTGCGTTGTGATTTACTTGGCACTCTGTTGACGGCTCTGAGAGGCCGCAGCACCCTCACTGTCCTGGTGGCGGTGAAGTTCAGGTTCTGAAGGTCCAGCGAATACTCGATCAACCTGGAAATGCAAAAAAAAACATGCAGAAAAACTTGTTAACAAACCTTCCAGGAATGTAATAAAAACTTAAATGCAACAAACTGAGGAACACTGGAATGAGTGAACACAACAGAAACTATCAAAACAAAACCAGGTGAACACAATCGTTCGACCACTCCTCCTGGAGAGTCCGACATTCTGCATCCACCGTTCTCTTTTTAATACTCGCCATATTAAGTTCGCTGCTATCAATGACAGTGACACTGACGGCCCGTCCACACAGCGGCGTGCGTTGAAGCTTCCAACGCTTCTGCCCATTCACTTTGAATGGGGTGACGTCACTTTTAGCCGAACTGCATCGTGGGAAGCGACGCGGACCGTTGTTGGCGTGGCTCGCTGCAAAAGTTGAGCAATGTTCAACTTTTGACGCCTCGGCAGAAGCGTCAGCCAATCGAATCATATGCCAGTACAAGCTCTAGCCAATCAAACCTGCTGCTTGTGTGTCAGGGGCGGGAGATTCATGTGATTGGTTGTTGGTCGAGTGTCAGACACGCCCGCCGGCAAGCGTCAACGCACGCCGCTGTGTGGACGGGCCGTAACGGTCTCGTTTAAGATTGAAGACGTGACGTGACATATACCACGTGATGACACGTTACGCTCGTGTTGTGTTCAAGAAAGAATTGTTTAATTCTATTGCGCTCTAGATTTATTTTATTTTTTTATTGCAGGTAATTATTTTATTTTTTTGCGTGTGTTTTTATAAATGACCTCGCGGACCGTATATGGCCCTGAGGCCGGAGGTTCCCCACCCCTGGTCTAAAGCATTGTAGGGTCACAGATGCATGATATAATATATGCACATCCCATAAAGCTTATTTAAAGTCTCAATATATCTGGTAAAATGTTTGTGTTTAAAATCATTTTTTAAGTAAAAGTAACATTTTGATGTTGACACAAAAGTGTTAACATCAAAATGACCCATTTCAGAATATAGTTTATACGATATATTTTGTAATATACTGTATATAATAGTGCATTCATCGTTTTAGGGTGAAGGCTTTAATTGACCTGAGGGTAAATTACAAGATGTATAAAGACTTCTGACATATCATGATGTATTCATTGATAATATCTTCTACTCTTAATCTGAATTGAATAAATGTAATAGTAAAAAAAGTATTTCACGGATATTTAGATCGTAGAAAATGGAAATATTCAAGTTAAGAACCTCAAAATTGTACTTGAGTACAGTAAGTGAGGAAAGTAGTTAATTACTTATTATCAATATCACTGTTTGCTATCCCACAAATAGACCTATAAATAAAAATATATGAACAAAAGTTATGCCTTATGGTAAAAATAAGTGTGTCTAGCAATTAATGACTCCAAATAAATACTACAGTTTGACCCACAGAGGCAGAAAGCCTGATGTCACAGTTTGAGATGAATGCAGTGTTTTGAGTACAGTTGTGTGTTTATAAAAGTATTGTCCTCATTTCCTGCCTGTGCTTGTTTTGCCAAACGGACGCCCACTTTATTACAGAGCCTCATCATAACCCCCACAGTTATGGGCTTTCAGTCTTTCCTCCTGATGCTGCTCTTTGTTCTCTGAGATTAAGAGATCAGGATCAGTTCAATAACAATGTTTAGGAAAGGAATGCATTCCTCTCAAAGTGTGTTTTAACGAGCTCATGTGGGTACTGCAGTTTGTAAATGAGGCGTAGGGGTTTTCTACTGGGAGAACACGGAGCCGTTTCCTGCAGATGAAGTCCATGTCCCTCAGAGAGCAGTAACGTGTCCCCGGATAATCTGCCTTACCTTCCCCTCGTAATAAAGCTTTCATTAAACTCACGGGATGTATCATTTCAGAACAGGCTGTATGAAAAAGGACCAGGAAAAAACATTCCAGTTTTCACTTGTTTTATTGTTCATAACAACAGACAAACAACATCAAACTAATTCCTGTGTTTATACTTGCTTTCAATCAAGGCAAAACAAGTTCATGATATATTGTTTAGTGCACTAACATTTGCTCGACTGTCCAAATGTCATTGCCTTTTGCTCACAGTTGTTGTCGACATGATATTATATTCACATCACGTATAATTGACTGCCTAAAGCAGACTAAGTGTTGAGACATCTAAATAAAGAAAACCTTTCCAGCACTATAATTAAGGCTCATCATGTTTTCTACTGCTTGTGTATGTAGACACTTTTTACAGGCCAAAAATACGACTGTAATACACAACATACAACCAATACTTGTATTTCTACTTTATACTACAACAGTCTATTGCCGTGTGGAAATTCAGTCAAAAAAAGGTAATGATTTATTGTTTTAAGAACACCAAAATAAACATGACTACACCACCAACACTCCCCTCTGTTTGCTCCAGAAATGCAGCAGCTCTCGTAACAACTCTTATACAACCATTTGGCAGTAGAGTTCAGAATTGTTGTTGACATGATTTTCAATTCAACTCTAAAGTCCTGCAAGCTTTTAGAACGAGCGTTGAAACGTCTAAACATAGAAACGCCAAGCCAGCACTATAATTAAGGCTCTTTCTCCCCTTTACTTTTCTACTGCTCACATATCTACCATCTTTCACTGATTTGACTGACCAGAAGTAACTATACACAACATTTAACAACAGTAGTTTTTATATTCATACAATTTCAACTATCACATGTAGAGCAGAGATTCAATCAAGTCAAAACAAGTTTAATATGAAGTACACCAAAATAAGAAACGACACTTTCCAACACACTTAACTTGTTGAATCCAGAAGTGCAGCAGCTCTTATAACGCAGCACATAATGCATTTTCCACTGGAGTTCAGAGTGGATGTTGACATGATTGTTGTAACATCGAAACATAGAAAAGCATGCCACCACGATAATTATCATTTTCTTACGCTTTCAACAACAAGATGGTTAAAGGAGAAGGCCATTTCAAACTACTACTTTTGTGTTTCCTGCTGCAAAAACACTTAACATTTGACTGTAAGCACGACTCAGCAAGTTCACCTTCTGGAAAGTAAAGTGGAAAAGCTTGAGTCATGCGTCAGGCCTTTCTGGGATGTATCTGACGTTGTCTCTCTCTCTCTTTGTTGACAGGACGTGGAGGTTCCTCTGCACCTGCTGCGATACGTCTGTCTGTTCTGTGGGAAGCACGGCCTCTCGCTGATGAAGGAGTGCTTTGAGTCGGGGACCCCGGAGAGTCTCCCCTTCCCCATCGCACACGCCTTCATCACCATCGTCTCCAATGTGAGCGCGCACACGCACACACACACGCACACGCACACGCACACACACCCACTTTATTGTCAATCTTTCAGTGTGTGTGTGTACAGACAGAGAGATCGAAATACCGTTTCCTACAATCACAAATATAAATACAAATATGTATATCCTATATATACACAATCAACAGACACATTTATACATATGCACACATCTAAAAAAAGGATTTGAAGTAGCACGTTAAAGTCAATAACTCTTAACTGAATGAAAGATAGAGATAAGATTTAATAAGGAATGTTTTTGCAAATGTATTAAGAACACAGTTTGAAATATAATGCACTCTGATATCAGTTATGAAATAAATTCTCCTTTAACGAAAGGTATTATTACTTAGCTTTTTTGTTGTGATTAGGTCCTGATTGTATGTTCTGTTGTACAGTATTGCAGTATACTGACAAGTGTTTCCTATATTTAACCTACCCTCATTGATGTTCATTATTTGTATTCTGTAATTAATGAACCCGAGATGTTCCCTATAAACTAGGAACAGAGATACCAGTGGTTATAAAGACTCCCACTGCAGTTTGTCTGATATGTTTTCATGTGAGTTTGATGTTAAATACTCTTTGTGTTTGCTCACAGATCCGAATATGGTTGCACATTCCTGCGGTCATGCAGCACATCATACCGTTCCGCACCTATGTAATACGGTGAGTTAAAATGTCCAAAAGCTGTAATTCTATATAGGGCTGCTCGATTATGGGAAAAATCATAATCTCGATTATTTGGGTCAATAATTGTAATTGCGATTATCCATCCATCTTCTCCCGCTTATCCGTGGTCGGGTCGCGGGGGTAGCAGTTCCAGCAGAGAGCCCCAAACTTTATTTTCCCTGGCGACATCAACCAGCTCTGACTGGGGGATCCCAAGGCGCTCCCAGGCCAGCGAAGAGATATAATCCCTCCACCTGGTCCTAGGTCTACTCCTTGGTCTCTTCCCAGCTGGACGTGCCTGGAACACCTCACTAGGGAGGCGCCCAGGTGGCATCCTAACTAGGTGCCCGAACCACCTCAACTGGCTCCTTTCGACGCGAAGGAGGAGCGGCTCAACTCCGAGTCCCTCCCTGATGACCGAACTTCTCACCTTATCCCTAAGGGAGACACCAGCCACCCTGCGGAGAAAACCCATCTCGACCGCTTGTATCCGCGAATTGCGATTATTAAATGACTTTGAAAACATCCATTTATTGGAGAACGTTTTTAACAGTATGTTTTTAACAGTTGATTACCCTGAACTTTAAGTTTAACTCAACTGAAAAACCAAAAAATAAATAAAAATAATAATAAAAAATAATCGTTTTATTTCGATTACGTTGTTTTCGTAATCGTTGCAAGCCATAATCGTAATCGCGATTAAAATACGATTAATTGAGCAGCCCTAATTCTATATGTAAAAAGGAGAACCTATAGAGTAACATGCATTTATTAAACGTGCACATTTGAACATACAAACACAGAACAATCAGCCAGACCTAAAGAACAAATAATC
>NW_022991486.1:0-25296 GCF_902827175.1 Gymnodraco acuticeps
GCGTCGGCTGGCCCACGGTCTGGTGGAGATTTGCGAGAAGGGAGACATCACCCAGGAGGAGGTGGAGGTGCTCGTGGGTCTTTGGCAGAACCTCCTGGATGTGGATAAGGGCCGTGTAGTGTATCCGTCACGCTACAGGGCCCAGCTAACACACGGGAGGTTCAAGAAGGCAAAGACCTCCACAGCCAACACAGAGGCCGTCCCCGGGTTGGAGAGCATGAAGCGGCCCCCTGCTGTGTATGCTCTCACAGGTTTTCATATCCACTCAACTCTCTCCTCTGGTTCCAGCTGCATGGTGGGAACAGGCAGCGGCCCCGCCACGTGGCCCGACACCAGCCGGTTGGTGGAGGCCATCTTCATCCTCCTCTGTCAGCTGATTCCCAGCAGCGGAACACAGTGGGGGTTCCTCCGGAGCCGCTGGACTCTGGTGATCACGGCATACGACCAGGTCAGAGCTACGGTCTACAGAAGTCCAGCGCTCGTAGCCAGGACGACCCTCCAGCTGTTTGCGATCAACCAGCAGACCCTCTCTCAGTGGTGAGTCTGTTCATTCACACAGGACCATCTTCTGAGGCCTCGACAACATCTCTTATTAATCCTCTGTTCACTCTGCAGGCACAAGAGGTGGACAGCGGCCCAGGAGAAGATCATCCTCACCTGTGAGATCCAAGCGCTGCAGGCCCCCCGGACGGCAGAGGAGGCCCTTCTTCCAGCGAGAGCAATTGAGGAGGAGCCCCAAGGAGAGGAGCCGCGAGCAGAGGAGCCCCTGCCTGGCCCTGGCACCCTCTTCAAAGAGCTGCGGCCCCTGGAAGAAGAGGAGCCCTTTCCTGCCACCCCCTCTTCCTCTTCCTCCTCCGCCTCATACACTCCCAAGTCCACGAACTACAACCGTCTCAGACTGCAGAAGGAGCAGGCGGAGGCAGCTCGGAGGGGGGAGAGTCTGAGACTCAGAGCCCCGTCTCAGAACAAGTGCTCCTCCTGTGGTCTGAGAAAGATAAAGGAGACGGGGCACAGACTCCTGGTGAAGCCAAGCGGTGAAAGAGTGAGCTACTGCCCTGTTTTGGCGAAAGAGAGGAGCCCCGAGGAGTGGCTGGACTCCCTCCAATAACACTGGACACAATAAGATGCTGTAAATATGTAAATAATATCTTTTTGAAATAAAGAGTTCAAACTTAAATATCTGTTTGGATTTACTTCCTGTAGTTTCCAACTCTCTTCCTCTGCTGTTGTTGCACTTCAATTGAAGTTCAGCAGGTTTCAAACAGGAATGTCCTTTTGCCTTTTTAGAAAACTTTATTTTAAATTGTTTGAACAATACATATAAAAACACTGCATTGAAAATACACATAATACATACAGAGATGTCTGAGATGTCCTAATTTTAATTTGTCAAACTTAATAATAAAATAAAATAAATAAAAAGGTATTTTTAAACTTGAATATCTCTGACTAATTATTCCTTGCTTTTGACAAGTTCATAACATCTCTTTACCTTCATATCAGGCATGCAGCCAGCAGGGGGAGTCACAGAGTATTTGGGGTGGGGGGATCTGGGTGGTTGGTACACTGGCTTGAATTGATCTAAGGGGCTCTGGGGCCTATACTACGAAGCTGGTTCAACCTAACCTGGATATGTTTGAGTTAGCCGGTTGGCCTAATCCAAAACATACGCGCTCTCGCTAAACTGTCCTACGACGCTGGTTATCAAGTGGATCGCTCAAACCAGCCGTTTCCTATCTAGTTAGGTGTTCACATGAGAGGGGTGGTATCTGGAGCATTCGACCAATCACAAACATGGAGAAGCATACTGACAGCGCACCGTCATACTTCCTGAATGAAAAGTGAACTTTAATACTAGTCAAAAATGAAGAAGTTAAACTTTAAACATCCATGACTTAAACACTTGATCCAGGATCAAAGCCACAGAGCTGCACCTGCAAGGTGAATGAAGCTGGCAAAAGAAAAAGTGTTTGAATGCGTACATTAACAGGTTTATGATATCACTGCCCCGTCTAAAACACGATTTGACTTTAATTACATTTGTCTCGAGTGTTTCCTCAACTTAATGTGTTGCTTAAAATAATACTTCTGCATCCAGTCTGTGACGCTGTGAGTGAGATAAGGAGATATATGATACATTATGAAGTGATATGCCGCGGACTGTACTTAATGTGACTCTGATCCGGTTACTTATGTTGTGGCAGATATTTAAGTAAGTGTTCTTAACGCTAATGTTATAATAGTCAGATTGCTCTGAAGATGGAGGTGATATTCTATTCATGTTCACGTTCACACAGTCGCTGATTGTTGCCGGCCGTCTTTCCTGCGACGGCAGCTTTTCTGTATTTCCTTTCTCCTGTAATATGACTTGATCGCTTTAAACTCCGCACACTGAGCTCTGATTGGTCAGCAGGCGGTGCTTTCACTGAGTTGATCTCTTAGCCTGCAACCTAACCTGCTCCGGACCAGGTTAGCCGCTCCGCATCAGTTACCATGGAGATCTAGCCGCTAAAAAGAGAACCAGCTTCGTAGGACCGGAAAGCCGGAGTTTCCCCTGAATTTAGCCGCTAAGAGAACATCCTGCTTCGTAGTATACCCCCCAGGTCTGATTGTTTGTTTGTTTGTTTATTTATTTAAAGGACAGTGCACATTAATTCACATTGCTGTAAATGAGCCAGTATTAGCCAGCAGGCTAATTTTCAACTGTTGTCCTTGGCAAGATGTTAAATCACCACAACAAGACTAGAAAATAAAAACATAATTAAATGGAGTACAGCAGACACCATCAGTACAACAATAAATAAACATCAGTACAACAATAAATAAACATCAGTACAACAATAGAGAGGAACAAACAAACATGCAAGCAGATGAAATATCATCATACCTTGATACAGTTAAAAGTGTTCACATTTTTGATTGTTTAAAAGCCAGTTCTTATGATAGTGGTTAAATGTATGATAGGAGGTGTTATTCCTTATCTGTATTGGTATTGTGTTCCAGAGTGTAGGTGCCCTCACAGAGAAACAGTGTTTACCAAAGGAGCTGGACCTAAGAGGGTCTACACAGTCCCCTCTTAGGGCAGACCTTGTGGTTCTGCTGTTTGAGTGTTTCTGCTGTATAGAAGTGCAGAGCGGTTGTGGGGGTGCCTTGCCATTTAGAATTTAAAAAATGAGACATGCATCAGTGTGTTTTAAAATATTTCCCCAGCTGAGCAGGTTATGTTTGTCCAGGATTTTGCAATGGTGGTATAGCTTAGGTTTTCTGTCCAACACTTTGAGAGCTTGTTTGTGAAGTACAGGATAGGCCTTAATGTTGTGCTATTCGCCTGGGTCCAGCTGGTCATACAGTATGTTAGGTGGGGAAGGATCATGGCAGTCATGTAGAGTTTTGCTACAGGTGTTGTCAAACACGGATGACAGGCTCCGGTTCCCCAACTGAGACTTTCTCAACCCAGAAGATCCGAAGGGGTCTTCTGGGTTGAACGTTTCTGACCAATGGGTGTCCGGGGTGGGTTTCATCGTTCACCAATGGGAGGCCGGATAATGGTCCAAGTCAGAGAATCAAACTTTCGGGGCTCTTTTGGCGTCCAATCAGTGAGGCGGATTTCTTTCCAAATTCTCTCCTCCCTCCGCCATTGTTTCGACCGGGTATTCTACTGACTGACTTCAAGCAAGCGACACTGTGGGTAAAATGTGCATTCATTATTAGCAAATACGCGTGTAAACACTGTTACAAAGACACTTCTATGTCCGAGATTAGTCATACTGAGTTAACCGTGGTGTTTGTACGGTACTTTTGTGAACCGCTGATGAACTGCTGTGTGTGTTTTCCTTTAGCTAGCGGCTAGCGGGACGCTACGGAGCCCAGCTATCCGCCCTCTGAAGCTTTTAGAGCCGACAGGGGGAGGAGAATGTCCCGCTAACGCTGTGTGTGTGTGTGTGTGTGTGTGTGTGTGTGTGTGTGTGTGTGTGTGTGTGTGTGTGTGTGTGTGTGTGTGTGTGTGTGTGTGTGTGTGTGTGTGTGTGTGTGTGTGTGTGTGTGTGTGTGTGTGTGTGTGTGTGTGTGTGTGTGTGTGTGTGTGTGTGTTTCACATTAGCGGGACGCTACGGAGCTCAGGTATCCGCCCTCTGAAGCTCTTAGGGCCGACAGGGCGAGGACAATACAACGCTATGTGTATTAAGCTAGCGGCTAAGCTAGCTGGACGCTACGGTTCAGGTATCCGTGCTCTGAGGCATGGCGCACAGGTTGAGGAGGATGTCCCGCCCCTGTGTGTGTGTAACGGAGCTCAGATGAGAGGGCTTTGATTTTCTGCCATAAGTTCTTAATGACATGTTGGACTCAGTACTCGTTGGACTTCTACCACAAGTAGCCTACAATTAAGTACTTTTACTGTGTACTTTTAAAGTAATCCTCTGTCAAACTCCCCTCCTGAGTACAATAATAAAGCTGTACCCCGCCTTCATGAGGCGGCTGTCTCTGTGCATCTTCGAGGTGGACTCCGGAGATGCCCGCCGTCTCACTGAAGCCAGCTGGAGGGGAAGCGCGGGATGGTCGGCCTGACCGAAGCCGAGGTGATCCAGAGGAGAGGACCGGGGAGGAGTGGAGGCTCCACTGCCGTCGTCGGACGCGTGGGGAGGAGGAGACAGCGCTCCTGATCCAGGACCTCCTGGACATCCCGTTGCTTGACACTCTCCGCATCCAGGACATATGGAGTACGCAGAGGCCCCACCTCAGCTGCATCCAGGACCCACCTGGCGTGCAGCTGTACACGCAGACCAGCAGGCTGACAAAGGGCGGAGTCATCCTGCCGGTCTATCGCTGCGCGAGGGGCTCCACGTCTTTGGAGTCCTTCCATCTCCACCTCAACCGGTTCATCCCAGGTACAGCTTGTGATAAAGTCTATCATGAATTCACATTTCACGCAAATGTCAATTAATTTCTGGACCCGACCGTCTTCCAGCCAGATATCCCCTCCACCGGCACAGCAGCCCGGTCGGCGGCGGCTCCTCCTCCTCCTCCTCCTCCTCCTCCTCCTCCTCCTCCTCCTCCTCCTCCTCCTCCTCCTCCTCCTCCTCCTCCTCCTCTTCGGACACTGCTCCCGGCTGTCCCTCTCATGGCTGCCCCTGCTGCTCAGCCTCCTCTTCGATCACTGCTCCCGGCCGGCCCTCTCATGGCTGCTCAGCCTCCTCTTCGATCACTGCTCCCGGCTGGCCCTCTCATGGCTGCTCAGCCTCCTCCTCTCCGTGTGCCGAGGACAACGGCTTACAGGAAGAGGAAGGCGGCAGAGGCTGATGCTGCAAGGGGTGGGCCGTCGCCCTGGATCAAAGCCCGTCAGCAGACGGGTCAGTACACCTGCAGCAAGTGTGGCCAGGCCAAGAGGATCGACACTGGCCACACTCGCATTGCAGGTGTGTCTCACTGCGCGGCTGCCGGCGGGAAAGCTGTGGAGGAATGGCGGGAGGAGATGAAGAAACTCAAAAGGGACCCAGAGGGGGGGGAATGATGCCACTTTTTCTTTAATTGTCTTTTATCTTTATTTATTTAAATCTATTTTAAAATAAAACTCTGAACTGAACTTTGTGTGGAAACTTTATTTAGAATTCATTACACAACGTCTGATATTTGACTGCAACACGGGTCAATAAAACACAACATGGTGCATAAATAAGCACAGTAGAGATGATGATACACATACACATATATATATATATATAAAATATAACATGCATCATAATAACAACATCAGGAAGATATAATGTAATGTAATGTAATAATACAGCTCTGTAAACCTTTCTTTAATCAAATCAGTTTTGACAAGTTCCTAACGTCTCTTTACCTTCATATCAAGTATGCAGCCGGTGGGGGGGGGGGGGGGTCTGGGTGGTACACTGGCTTTATTGATCTAAAGGGCTCTGATCTGATTGGATGACAGCTTTAATAATAATATGTATTCATCTCACGCATGTATATATATAACGTGCATCATAATACAGCTCTGTAGAACAAACCTTTCTGTAATCAAATCAGTTTTATTGATTCAGATGTTATCTCACAGCACTTTACAGATACTCCATCATCATTTACCAAAACCCCCTGTTTCAGAGTCACTTGTCAGTCAGTGCTGGCTCTCATGGCTGCCCCTCCTCCTCGAACTCAGATCCAGAGAGCAGTTTACAACCAAAGACTGAGGACGACACTGGAGACTCTTCTGAACCTGACGACGCTGAACACAGTGCTGATTGGAAGGAGACCAGAGAACCTGCCTCAGGCTCAAACTCAAATAGACAATAATCTGTCAGTGATCCACGACGTAGTGCTGAAAAGAAACCACTCTTATCGAACTAGGGGGCGCGGATAATCGGGCCTGCTCAGTCTCACTTAAGTCTCACTTAGAGTCCCGCCCCTCCCGTTCATTTCTATGGCATTATCGTTTACATATTGTGTCCACCCATTGGTCGGCTCACTTAGTTCTAGTACTCTGATTGGATGACGTCTCATTGAGCGGGGAGCGTCTTGTCTTCACTGTAAATGAACAGGCATCATAACTGACCGGTTTGTGAAAAGGTAACATAAACTCTGCTATTACTCTTAACCCGACAGTCCGTTATAATGTAGCCTAATACAGATGAATGCCAATGTGTTGTCTTTTAACGTTTGCGCATATTAGCATTGGTAACAAGTTGCCGCTAAGCCAGAAGCATACCGGAGCTTTCCTGCCGTTTAAATCCGTAAATACTTGTCATTTAATGCTTATTGCTATGCGCTAACGTTTATGAAGTTAACATGTATATGCAAGATTCGTGATTAAAAGCTGCCGCTCCGCCATTTACAGTGTTAACAGTAGAGCTACGGCAACAACATGCATTTCTCCTGCACTTTGCGAGGTGCAAAACACGTTATGCTTTTTTACTTTGCACTAACGTAAATGTTCATGAAGTTAATGCTCACAGATGTGGACGGAGGGTTAACGGTCATAGACACTTGGCTATTTAATGAAGTACTGTAATAACTTTAAATGTAATTCGTATTTACTATGCGGTAGTGTACTAAAGTCAACATGTATATGAAGGCTAACATTGTTCTGCAATAAGTATCATTCATTTAAAGTCAGACCTCTGAGGTTAATGTTGAGCTGATGGAAAAGTGTTGGCTAGCATTATCTTTCAAATCAGAACCAGCTTTTACTCGTGTTATTTTTCTTATTTCTATTCAGACTGTTACTACATGTTTTTTCTCATTTCATATTCTGTTATTTACTTGTTATTCTTATCATCCCTGTTTATTTCATCCTGTGTACTATCTGTGTTTCTCTCTTGTGCTTTAACACCTGAATTCAAAGGTCCTTCTTCTCCAAAGAGAGGCTTTGTGCTGACTAGCTGCTGAACTTCACATGCACTTGTGAAGTTCTTGACTGCTAGTTTCTGACGTGTTTTTGATGTGATTTCAGGACAATGGATCGCAGGCAGGCCCTTCGTTTTCAGGCTGGTTCTTCAGAGCTGCAGCTGAAGCCCACACATCAAGCTGTCAGGGTTCGCAGTGACAACAGTAAGAGGGCAGCCCCGCGCCTCACCTCCAACACCAGGGAGCTGAGACACAAGCCGCGTCGAGGGTCACAGCGCTGGGGGGGAACCCGGCGGTCCGCTGTCCGCTTCTCAGCCCGAAGGAGAGCAGCCCGTGCTGGGACCGCCCTCTACAAGAGATGCGGCCCCCTGGAAGAAGAGGAGCCCTTTCCTGCCACCCCCTCCTCCTCCTCCTCCTCCTCCTCCTCCTCCTCCTCCTCCTCCTCCTCCTCCTCCTCCTCCTCCTCCTCCTCCTCCTCCTCCTCCTCCTCCTCCTCCTCCTCCTCCTCCTCCTCCTCCTCCTCCTCCTGGTGAAGGCCAGCGGGGAGAGAGTGAGCTATTGCCCTGCTCCTGCTGGAGGGAGGAGCCCCGAGGAGTGGCTGGACTCCCTCCAATAAGAAACACTGGACACAATAACATATATATATATATATATATATAATGTGAATATATTTTTCAAATAAAGAGTTCAAACTTAAAGATCTGTTTGGATTGATTTCCTGTAGTTTCCAACACTCGTGCTGTCTTCCTCTGCTGTTGTTCAACATTTAATTTCAACTTGAAAAGGAGAAGGAAAAGCAGTCATTAGAAGAAAGGGATGGAGGTCTGGCAGAAGAGGTGGAGGAAGACCAGAAAGGCAAAGAGTGTCATAAAGTTCAAAAGACAATTACAATGAATATTTATAAAGAAAGAAACAGAAGGGAGGAAATCCTGATAGCTAGACTCAGACTAAATCACACAGCATTGATGGTACGCTGTATGTCATGGGGGAAAGTGACAAGTGTGGGAACTGTGGAGGTAAGGGAAATGTGGAACATGTTTTATTAAATGGTGTCACCTATAAAGCTGAAAGAGAAAAACTAAAGGATGAAGTGATAGAGGCAGAGAGGGAGTGTGTTCTGGGAACAGAAGGAGTGAGAGCTACCAGAAAGGCACTGTTTACCTTTCTGAGAGAAACTGGGATAGGTACAATAATCTAAAAGTCGGTTAGAATAAATTATTGATGATTATTTTGTTTTGTTTTATTTATTTTATTGTTTCTTATTTTAGTTTTCGTTATTTTGTTTATTAGATATGGAATGACATGGTGATACACACTCATGTACAGTAGGTGGCGGTATGCAACTAAAAGCTGTTCGCCATTAAAAGAGAGAAGAAGGGTCCATTAACTGCGGTCCAGAAAGTGCAGTCTGCGACGCCGCAGCTTCATGCTGTTGCTCATGGCTGACAGGGGAGCTCTTCCTCATCTCTGCCACAGCTGGGGATCGAACCGCTGACCTTCCGCTTCGCGGAGCAGGGCCCACTTTCCCCTCGCTCCTAACCCTAACCAGGTTGGTTCCATCGTTCGCCAATGGGAGGCCGGATAATGGTCCAAGTCAGAGAATCAAACTTTCGGGGCTCTTTTGGCGTCCAATCGGTGAGGCGGATTTCTTTCCAAATTCTCAGCAATCTCTCCTCCCTCCGCCATTGTTTCCCACGGGTATTCATACTGACTGACTTCAACCAAGCGACACTGTGAGTAAAATGTGCATTAATTATTAGCAAATACGCGTGTAAGCACTGTTACAAAGACTCTTGTATGTCCGACATTAGTCAAACGGAGTTAACCGCGGTGTGTGTACGGTACTTTGTGAAACGCTGAGATGAACTGCTGTGTGTTCAACTTTAGCGGCTAGTGTAACAGATGTAAATATGCAGTGGGGTTTATTTAATTTAATTTAGTATAATCACACAAATTCTGTGTTTTATCTTATGTTATTCTGTGTTCTTCATTCTATTGAATGTTAAACACCTGGCAAGGTCGGAGATCAGTGGGCGGAACCTCTGACGTGTGGTCGCTGCTGTGCTCAGGAGTTTATTGTTGTGAGGACTTTCCCCCCATTATGTCCCTCACGTTTCCTCTGCCCTTTTCGTAAAATGTTCCACGTGAGGAGTCATTGTGAGGGAAATTGGTGTAAAACTGATCGTTTTATCTGTTGTCAGTCATTAAACAGAGATCGTCTCAACGTTACGCTGGCTCGGGTCTCTTCCATTAAAACACAACGCAGAGACGCTTAACCACACCGGTTACACTGGGACGCTACGGAGCTCAGCTATCCGCCCTCTGATGCATTTAGGGCTGACAGGTGAGGAGGATGTCCCGCTGTGTGTTTCCCTGGATGCTGCACAGCGGAGCGGGACATCCTCCTCACCCTGTCAGCCCTAAATGCATCAGAGGGCGGGGGACTCCTGAGCTCCATAACGTCCCGCTAAAGTGGCACTTTAGACCCTGTGCAGCATCCAGATTTCTAAACCTCTCAGGTCTGTATTCACTGTGATCAGATGCTGCTCTGTTTACATGCAGATGACTCGTGTTGGATGAAGTCCTGCTAATAACAGAAATGTGAGATGCAAACAGAAGAAGTCATGAAGGCACAGAGCTCAGAGGAGGTGTCTCTCCTCCACAAGTTACAAGCATAACCCACTACTCGAAGTGAAACTAGTGAACTAAATGTTGAAGTGTTATAAACAAAGGCAGAGGAGTGAAGAGGAGCAGAGTGCAGAGGAGTGAAGAGCAGGCTCTGCAGCCGCAGTACCACTGGGGGCCATGGGGGCGCTGTTTCACCCAAAATCATCCCAAATCATCCCAAATCATATCAAATCTTTAAAAAATCATATTAAATCACAAAAAAGAGCTACGGGAAGGAAACAATAAGGAACGCTTCACGAATTTGCGTGTCATCCTTGCGCAGGGGCCATGCTAATCTTCTCTGTATCGTTCCAATTTTAGTATATGTGCTACCGAAGTAACACAATATAACTAAGAATCTGGGGAGTATATATACCTCTCTGACCTGGGAGCAGCCTCCGCTCTGGTGCCAGGACATGTAGAGGCTCAGAGGAGGAAAACCCTGCTTTCAAAGGCTCTATATGTGCAGAATTACATGTGTTAATGTGTGATTGTGACCCCTCAGGAACTCAAGTGACCCCCCAGGACTTAAAGTGACCCCCCAGGACCGGCAGACCCACTTCAGGTTCTGCTGAGGAACCGCTAGGGCATGTGGGTAAAGCATGCAAAGAGCTGATACGTCACACGGGCCAGGATTGGTCGACTGGAGACGAGAGGACAAAAGATCTGGCCGCTCCTCCCCCTCTGGCATTCCTCCCAGACGCCCTTTGACCCCCCCTCAGGTCCCAGAGAGGGAAGAGGGGGGAGACAAAGAGAGGGACACCGGGTAGGGGGGGGGGGAAACCCAACTCCAAAAACCCTCCCCTTACCACGTCATACGCCTTTGTGTGTTTGCGTAAAGGTTTCCCTTCCCTTTGTGACTTGAAGTGCCGCTCTGCACCACATACTGGGGACAGGAAGTTATAATAACCCTCCCCGACTAAAAGCTGTACTAATGGACCATGTGCAACACTGTCTGTGTCCCCCTCTGAAACACGCTGTGCACAAAGTGGTTCCTTGCAACATTGACAAGTAGTAAACTGAGTAAGACAACGCAGACATGTTCTGTGTGTTTACAGAAACCGCAGATTTCAAGAGGTTTACTGAAAAGGAAACGCCTCAAAACACAGTTCCTGTTTCTTCCGGAGAGGAGGGGGCTTTGTTTGTCCCTCAGCGTAAAGAAGGAGCTTCATTCAGCTGAGAGACTGCAGGCGGAGGTCATGGAGGAGGAGGAGGGTCAGGCACACTTGCTGCACTCGTCTTCTGGTCCTCATCAGATCCTCAGAGTCTCAGCTCCAGGAGAGACAGTGCAGTCAGACAGACGTGTGTGAAGGAATCAGCCTGCAGACAGAAGAGGAAACGACACATGCTGCAGGACAGGCTTTACAAGACAAAGAAAATACCTCATTGTTTACTGTCCACATGCAAAGGGAGTAGTGGTCTGCATGGGAACAATGTGCTGTAAAAGGGTTCAATCAAACACATCATATCCAAATCATATTTACACACCATAGAAGCTGTGATAAAGGAGCAAGGACACACCAAAGGGAGAGCTATCGACAAACTCATTTACAGTCAAACTATCCGCAGAAAAAGCCAGAACATTTCAGAGTCAAGTTGTTTTGAACAATCCTTAACTTTAGCTGGATGGACCCTCAGTCAGAGCAACATGTGTTTGATCTGTTCTTAATCCACACATTCATTCTGTGTCTGCATTACTCCTCTGTGGAGTAATATCATTAGAAAGTAGGAGAGTTAGTGCAACGTAGCCTTTGCTAACGTTAGCATGTATTCCAATACATCAGGAAAACACATCAAAACAATTGGCGTTAGGAACATAACAAATAGAAGATAAAACACAACTCAGGAATTAAGGTGTTGTAAAACTGTTTTTTTAAACTGTTGGTATCATTTCATGTCATTAAGAAAACCACTTAATACTGGGGATGTTTTAAGAAAGCGACATTTGTGTTTTTGTTTTCCATTGAAGGCTGAATGTTATCTGTCACACGCTGAGGCTGCTCTGCTCATTATAAGTGAACCAACACTGGGAAGCATCCCAACATGTTTGAACGCAGTGTACGGCCTCAAAGGTTAACTTATAAGTTAGCAAAATCAATCAAAAGTAAGTCAATTATTCTTGATAGTTGAATATACTTTAAGAAACAAACAGCCTTCATCTCAGCTCTCCAGAGGCTTTACTTTATTTAGTGTTTTCAGCTCATTCCTTCAAACAGAAGCCTCAGATCATAACAAGGGGAAAGTTAAGTTATTGGGCTTTGTTTTGATAAAATAAGATTTGTTAGAACATGTTTTAATTGACTGAAGTTATTTGAAAAGTGGTCTTATCAACACGTGAATACTACTGTGTAATATCTGTTTACATATATATCTAAGAAGTACAATATAAGACAAGCACAGGTTTCATGTGTGGGCCCTATCACTGATTATACTTTTAGAATCTGCTCCCCTCTGATTTAGATATACCGATGTATTTCGTTTCTATTGTAAATACATGCTGCTAATAATCATTTGTATTTGTATTATATTTGTATCTTTTAAAACATTTCTAACTCGCTTAATGCTTGCTGAATCAACCTATGGTATCAACACAAGCAGAGCAGTGCCGTTCCACAGTCTGACCAGCAGGGGGCAGGCTGAGCCCACTAGAGGGAATAATGGAAAACACCGTAGAAACACTTTAGAAACGTCACAACTCAGCAATACTTATATATCCTCGATATGCGTTATTGTAATGTTGATCAGTAATAAAACGTGCAGCTAAAGCCGAATTCAATTAAAATATGTCACATTGAAATGTGTTTTATTTTTCTGTTAAGTGTTCTTAACTCCGCGTGAATTGGGATTGTGTGTCAAGATCTGAGTACTTCTACTTTTACTCAAGTACAAGCTCTGAGTACTTCTACTTTTACTCAAATACAAGCTCTGAGTACTTCTACTTTTACTCCAGTTCAAGACCTGAGTAACTTTTACTCAAGTACAAGATCTGAGTACTTCTACTTTTACTCAAGTACAAGATCTGAGTAAGTTCTACTTTTACTCAAGTACAAGATCTGAGTACTTCTACTTTTACTCAAGTACAAGACCTGAGTACTTCTACTTTTACTCAAGTACAAGATCTGAGTAAGTTCTACTTTTACTCAAGTACAAGGTCTGAGTACTTCTACTTTTACTCAAGTACAAGACCTGAGTACTTCTACTTGTACTCAAGTACAAGATCTGAGTACTTCTACTTTTACTCAAGTACACGATCTGAGTCAGTGGCGTAGCCAGGAATTATTGTGTGGGTGGGCCTGGAGAAAGGTAGGTGGGGGGGACTTATTAAGTGTGGGGTCTGAGCTGAAACTTCATTAATGATTTTATTTATTTTGTAATGCACTAATTAAAAACTAATAATAAGCATAAACTAGCAGTGAAAACAAAAACATAGGCACGGCGGCCTCATAATGTGTACAACTGACATCCACATGACTGGCTCGGCGGCCACAGTGGGCACACACTGAGTCTTTTCATATTCAGCAAACTAACTTCACCGCGGTATCTGACCGACACATGCACGATTTGTTTGGGCTCCTCCTATTTATCTCAAAGTCGGCCTTCAGGGGAGCTCCCCCTGCCCCCCCCATTTCGAACAGTGTGTGTGTGAACTTATATCTGCTATAGTGCCTGACACGTATATTTTCTTGAATAAAGAAAACACAGTTTTATTCTGAAGTTCCCAGAATCCTCCAGCACTTCCGGTTCGCTCCTCGCTTCTCCTCCTGCCACTCGGGTGTTTCCAGGCTTGTATTCTGAGATAAATACCAGATAAATAACGATGTCTCTGGAGGTGGAATCAGCAGAGTGAGTAGTCCTGCTAATTACTCTTATAGCTGGTTCATTCTTATAATAAATCGCGCAGTAAATAACCTTATATTATAATGTTTTCTGTCACTGAGGCCTGTTTTATCCCCCTTTAGCATTCTGAGCTAACATGCTAACTAATAGACACCGTATGGAAACAGTTTTGTCTTTTTATGATTAAATTGCCGGTAATTTCAGTCACTAAAGTTGCTCTGTTGTTCATCATCACATTCATTCTGTGTCTGCATTACTCCTATCTAGTAAATAATATTAAAAGGTAGGAGAGTAAGTGTAAGTTAGCATGTGCTACCGTTAGCATTCCTCTGCCAGTTGCTACAGAATCGATGCTAAAACTCATTTCAATGTAAGTAACAAAAGTCTGTTTATTATTATTATATATATCGTTTAATGATCCACTCGCACTTCTAACACGTTGCAATTTAAATAGCTTGGAAGTTATATAATATTCCATACTGTAAATGGTTTTAACTGTATTTAAGAAGAGATAATGCACATTAATAACTCTTAATTCCATCATGGAAATTAGCCAGATTTCGCCTCAGAAGCTAATGTTCACCTGACAGGAGGATAGCATTAATATAAAGACACCTGGCAGGAGGATAGCTATTAATATAAAGACACCTGGCAGGAGGATAGCATTAATATAAAGACACCTGGCAGGAGGATAGCATTAATATAAAGACACCTGGCAGGAGGATAGCATTAATATAAAGACACCTGGCAGGAGGATAGCATTAATATAAAGACACCTGGCAGGAGGATAGCATTAATATAAAGACACCTGGCAGGAGGATAGCATTAATATAAAGACACCTGGCAGGATGGACTCTTGATTGCAGAACCCACAGTTAAAAGCCCTTTATATACAAACACAACAGACTTTAAGGCACATTCAGAAGCAAGGATAGCAAAGACAGAGTGCTTCCACATTCCTCTGTGTTTCTGCACATGTTTGTTTAATGTTGTGTACTATGATATGTCTTGTAAATGTGTTCCTTGTATTTCAACTATTCCTCTCACTGGGTGTATGTTTGCACCGCTACACACGTTTAAAACCTACTTGCCAATGACCAGATCTAGACTCGGAATACTTTAATGTGCATTACATTGACACACAATGGACCTTTGTCTTTGGCACTGGCAACTACGATAGAATAACACTAGCTAGAACAACACACAGTTCATACACACAGAGAAGGAGTGAAAGGGACAGACTTAATAAAAGTGGTTTGTTCTTCCACTACCTTGGGTCCTTTAAAACACCAGTTGTATTTAAAATAAATAACCCTAATCTAGAATATATATATATACCTCATTCTGCTTCTGCTTGGGCTCCGTTGCAATATGTTTACCCTAAAAACGGTGATAAACAATGTTTTTAAAAGCCATTTTATAATGTGTCTCCTCTTAATGCTCTTGATGTCTTTAACTTTTGTAACGCACTTTGAATTACCTTGGTGCTCTGTAGATAAAGTTGCAAAACAAAGCACATTCCCTGTATGTGTGTGAAACCTAAACTAAGTGCATTGTTTGTTTGCCTGACCCTCTACATCCCCTGTGTCTCCTCAGTGTGATCCGTCTGATCATGCAGTACCTGAAGGAGAACAACCTGCAGAGGACGCTGGTGACGCTGCAGGAAGAAACCACCGTCTCTCTGAACACCGTGGACAGCATCGAGAGCTTTGTGGCCGACATTAACAGCGGACATTGGGACACGGTCCTGCAGGCCATCCAGTCCCTGAAGCTGCCCGACAAAACCCTCATAGACCTCTACGAGCAGGTGGGGCGCTAGTGATACAGTAGTTTAGATACAGTTTACATACTTAAAGAGCAACTTGCAGGTTAGAGACCAGTGAATACATGTGTAGGAAAATGATCAATACACTAGATTTTCAAAAAACATTCCTGCCCTTATGTCTTGTAAAACATATCAAATCCTGCATTAACTTTTTTAATTGTAATTTTCAGGCAAGGTTTCGCATAAATGTAGAAAAAAAACCTGCAAGTTGTTCTTTAACATGCAGTTTACATTAGGGATGCCAGAAACTGACCATGATCAAAATACGGACAGCCCTGGCGAATATTAATCGATTATTCGCCGCCGCCAGCAGTCTGCACTCTGCGCAGCCTTTTACAGGAAAAGAAACTGGTGGTGTGACCAATGGCCATTTACAATTATTAATACTATTACTATTAGTCTATATTTTGGTTGAAACTTAGCCAGGAGAAAAACATTAAAAATAATAATAATAATATTAATTATAATTTTTCGATTATGGAGACTGTAACGAATATTCGAAAAATCGAATAATCGCTGGCATCCCTAATTTGGGTATGGAGGAAAATAGAGAGGGTTGTGTTTTCTGACACTTGGTGAGTTCCCTGGAACAGCGATGTTTAAAAGACGTACAAAAGTGCATTTTGCATGATAGGTCCCCTTTAACCTACAGTTTACATGCAGTTTAGAAAATGTACATGTTGAATGAGGAGTCACACCTGTCTCCTCTCCTTGTCCCTGCAGGTGGTGTTGGAGCTGATCGAGCTGAGAGAGTTGGGTGCAGCTCGATCCCTCCTCAGACAGACCGACCCCATGATCATGCTGAAGCAGACGCAGCCGGAGAGGTACATCCACCTGGAGAACCTGCTGGCTCGCTCATACTTCGACCCCCGAGAGGTGAGGCCACTCAAACGATAAGGATCAGGTTGTCCTTTCAGCCACAGAGCCTCCAACTGGTTCTGCGTAATGTTTTGTAATCACATTTTAGGAACATTTTAGGCTCCGCTTAACTCCCTTACATATACAATCAGTATATTCTGTGTTTTAATACACATATCCTGGTGTACTTCCAGTTATTTGCAGTACCAATCAAACACTTGAAGTGAAAACAATAATAATGCTTCTTGTGTGATCTTACAATAATGTGATGATACCCTATTTAAATGACAGAGATAATGCCCCTCAGTGCCAGACTGCGGCTCAATGCACGACTTATAACTGCATCAAATCCTAAAGTAAATGCATGCTTAAATAAATGTATAATGGCCCACTTTGCTACAGAAACGTGTGTGTGTGTGTGGACTCAGAGCTTGTCAGTCATTGAGTTGCATTTTAGTAATAAAGCATAGATTTGAGATATACTCGTAAATGCCACTAGCTGACAAAACGATTGAACCTTTTCACATAAACTCTGGCTCTAACAGCAGCATGTTAAAGATGGCATGTGGAGTTTCTGATGAGTGTTTCTGATGAGTGTTTCTTTGTGTGCAGGCGTACCCAGACGGCAGCAGTAAAGAGAAACGGAGAGCAGCCATCGCTCAGGCTTTAGCTGGAGAAGTGAGCGTCGTCCCTCCCTCTCGTCTCATGGCTCTGCTCGGACAGGTGAGCGAACCAGCGTCAAGTTTCAAGTCTTTCATCATGTGCTCAGCAGCTACAGTGGAGATATGTCAATGACAACCTGAAGTCACAGACTCCTCCAACAGAGCAACATGAATATATATATATAGTGTAAGGGAATATTTCTGTCTTACTCCTAAGATATTTAACCTTATTCTGTGTGTTGACATTTACGACCATCCCTGCTCCTTATCTTCAATAAGGAATGTGTTGATGCAGTCGTATGGTGATACTATACGTTTTATGGCCTGACCTGGTGGGCACAGGGGGTTTTACGACTGTGAGAACGCTGGCTTTCTAAGCTCCACAGATGTGAGAGACATCTCCTGTGTCTGCAGATGTTTACGCCCATCCCCAATATGTGGATTTGACTCTCTGTAAACTAGTTAAAAGGCCTACCAAGATGCGCAGTCAGAACCTTTTGCTGCTGTGACTTGTGATGTGAATTCTCCGGCCGTTATACTTGTAATAAACTATCATTGTTTGACATCAAAGCTCCAACTCTCCTCGTGTCTCTCTGAGTCCTGACTCTCCATTGCTGCAGAAGTGTCCCTTACATACCGGACAAATAAAACAGATAGTCACTCCACTGTAAAACGCTCACCCAGAAGAATGGTTTTGTTATTTTGAACACTAGATGGCGTAATGGGGCAACAACATATAACTGGTCTCCTGGCACAGGTGCATTGACTGTGACTGGGAGAGCAAGAGTTTTCTGAGTCTGTGAACACGCTGTTTTTCTTTGTAAATAAGAGATATTGAAAGCTAAAAACGTTGTCGTATGTGGAAATTGCACGCGTCCAAATAGTTTAGCCATTGAGTGGCAATAGTCACCACAATAACTAACTAGTATGTTAACCCTGATGTGTTGTGTCTGTCCCTCCTCCTCAGTCTCTGAAGTGGCAGCAGCATCAGGGCCTCCTTCCTCCCGGGATGACCATCGATCTGTTCAGAGGGAAAGCAGCCGTGAAAGATGTGCAGGAGGAGGCCTTCCCCACGCAGCTCAGCAGACACATCAAGGTACACATCCTCTGCAATAAATATATATATTTATACAGGGTGTCCGCGGGGTCTTAAAAAGTATTGAAAGTTGATGAATCAATTTAGCGAAAATGAAGGCTATTAAAAAGTATTAAACGCCATTTTCCAAGGTATCACATGTTGTAGCTTGTTTTCAATAAGTATATAAATGGTCCAGAGAGGTTGTGTTCTACAGTCTGCCTGAATGTAATCATGGCGTAGGTGTGTAGTGTGATTCTGTGTAGTTTATTGATGGCATCCCGTTGGGTTTGACGTCATCTGAACAGGACATCGCGCGCTCACTGCTTGATAGCGCGAAGCTCCGTTTACGACGGTTGTTAAGCAACATCGTTATGGGGAAATGCAAGTCTGCGTTTGGTTGGAAGAGAAGGAGGAAGGACAATCAATACTGTATATAGTCAATGTGAGGTAAAGTGTGTCGCCAAGGTAACCGCTTAGAACTCCAAGTGGAGATGAGGTCTTAAAATGTATGGAAAGGGTCTTAAAAGGTCTTACATGTGACTTCAGGATTCCTGCAGATACCCTGATGTGTGTATATACACCTTTTAGAAATAGTGAATGGAATATGCAAACAGATGTTTATGGATGTTCTTTAAATAGTCTTATGGCCTAGTTTCTGACGTGTGTCTTTTGTCTCCTCCCTGCTCAGTTTGGACAGAAGTCTCACGTTGAGTGTTCCCGGTTTTCCCCCGACGGTCAGTACCTGGTGACGGGGTCTGTGGACGGGTTCATCGAGGTCTGGAACTTCACCACCGGCAAAATCAGAAAGGTGAGTGTGATGGAAACTTCCGGAGCAATGGAGACGAAACTCAGAGAGACGAGCAGAGCTGGAGCTTTGATGGCAAACACTGACGCTTTATTATGAAGTTTACGGCCGGAGGATTTGACTGGGAAGCTACGTTCCAGAAAAGAAGGGTTTCTAGATGTCTCTGAACAATACACTATCTCATGGCAGCTTGTGCTCGGTCATAGAATCAGAATACCTTTGTTTGTCCCACAGAGGGGAAGGAGCCACAGAGGCAAAGACAGCTTAATTTTAACCAAGAAGCATGCATCAAAAAAATATTAAAGATTTAAAAAATGCACATGTTGCACATAGTTGGTATATAAATAAACCCCAACAAGGAACCAGAGCTGCTCCCCCTTAAGAGAGATAGCAGCAATACCCAAGGCCGTAGACCTATGCTGTGGGAAAGGAGAACATTATGAACTGTGTCGAAGGTTTAAAATGCAAAAACAGAAATACAGCACAGATTGGGTTAAATATAACCATCTAATGATTTCAGAGTGACTCCAGGGGGGTATACTACGAAGCAGGATGTTCTCTTAGCGGCTAACTTCAGGGAAAACTCCGGCTTTCCGGTCCTACGAAGCTGGTTCTCTTTTTAGCAGGCTTGATCTCCATGGTAACTTATGCTTAGCGGCTAACCTGGTCGGGAGCAGGTTATGTTGCAGGCTAAGAGCTCAACTCAGTGAAAGCACCGCCTGCTGACCAATCAGAGCTCAGTGTGCGGAGTTTAAAGTGATCAAGTCATATTACAGGAGAAAGGAAATACAGAAAAGCTGCCGTCGCAGGAAAGACGGCCGGCAAAAATCAGCGACTGTGTGAACGTGAACATGAATAGAATATCAGCTCCATCTTCAGAGCAATCTGACTATTATAAAATTAGCGTTAAGAAAGCTTACTGAAATATCTGCCACAACATAAGTAACCGGATCAGAGTAACATTAAGTACAGTCCGCGTCATATCACTTCATAATGTATCATCTCCTTATCTGAGTCAGCTGAGCCGTATCTGGCCGTGCAACACTCACAGCGTCACAGACTGTATGCAGAAGTATTATTTTAAGCAACACATTAAGTTGAGGAAACACTGGAGTCAAATGTAATGAAAGTCAGATGGTGTCTTAGACGGGCAGTGATATCATAAAGCTGTTAATGTACGCATTCAAACACTTGTTCTGTTCCCAGCTGTGTTCACCTTGCAGGTGCAGCTCTGTGGCTTTGATCCTGGATCAAGTGTTTAAGTCATGGATGTTTAAAGTTTAACTTCTTCATATGTCTAATATTAAAGTTGACTTTTCATTCAGGAAGTATGACGCTGCGCTGTCAGTGCGCTTCTCCATGTCTGTGATTGGTCGAATGCTCCAGATACCACCCCTCTCATGTGAACACCTAACTAGATAGGACACGGCTGGCTTGAGCGATCCACTTGATAACCAGCGTCGTAGGACAGTTTAGCGAGAGTGCGTATGTTTTGGATTAGGCCAACCGGCTAACTCAAACATATCCAGGTTAGGTTGAACCAGCTTCGTAGTACAGGCCCCAGCTGTGTGTTAATAGCTGTGTGTGTGTGTGTGTCTCAGGATCTGAAGTACCAGGCCCAGGATAACTTCATGATGATGGACGACGCTGTGCTCTGCATGGGTTTCAGCAGAGACACGGAGATGCTGGCCACCGGAGCTCAGGACGGGAAGATTAAGGTACTTCTGTTCAATTTAATTTAATCAGAATTATCTTCATCCTACCTGGAACTATAGAAGTGTGTATAATAAAAAGGCAATGCTAATGTTGAATGATAAATACCTGTATTGTTTCAGGTGTGGAAGATCCAGAGCGGTCAGTGTCTGCGCAGGTTTGAGCGTGCTCACAGTAAAGGAGTCACCTGCGTCTCCTTCTGCAAAGACAGCAGCCAGCTGCTCAGCGCCTCCTTCGACCAGACCATCAGGTAAACCCCACCATTCAGTTCTCCATCAGCAGAGAGTCTGAACAACAGAGGAGCATATTGTCTGCACTAGGGGCGTAACGGCTCACAGAAGTCACGGTTCGGTTCGGTACAACAACAAAAAGTCCCAAATGCATAATTTTGTTTGCTGTTATTTATTTGTAACAGTAGTGCAAGTTTTGGTATGAAAATAAGGAACTCTAACATTTGGAATCATTAACTGTATTACACAGTTAAAAACAAACCACAAACAGTAACACACACACACTCAGAAGGCCATATTATTTATAATGGCTGATGTCAAACAAAAAGGTTCAACAAGCTGTACAACTAAAAATAATGTCTTGAAAATATTTAAATAAATAATAAGAAAGTGTTTCAATCACAATCAATAAAAGGCAATACAGAACTGTATAACATCTCCTGATGTCTAAATATAAAATAAATACAATGATAAATATAAAACAAAATAAAATCTGTACCTTTAGGAGCAATGTCTAACATGTGTAATTAACTGTGAGTGTGTGAGGCCATTATGCCTAAATAAAGGTACTCAAGCTTTACTCTATTCTCAAGTTGTTCTTCAAAAAGATGAGTTTGTCTACGTTGTCAGCAGTGAGGGCAGATCTGTTGGCGGTAACTATGTCACCTGCCGTCGAGAAAACCCTCTCGCTGGGGACTGAGACTGACTCGGATGTGATTGAGCATGTTTGACGTGTTACCACTAGCATACCGCACCGCTGTCGAACAACGCCGACACACCGTCCTCGTCCGATCCACAACTCGCACCCCATCATTGTTGTAGTCCACAGGGAACCCGAAATGTTCCCACACACCTGGTTTAAAAGAAGCAGGTGGGTCTTCTAGCTCCTGTGTGTTGTGTGAACTCGCCGTAGCTACTAACTTTTCTTCTTCATGTATTGTGTTCGTTTGTTGTGTTGTGTTCTTGTTCTTCATTTGTTATTTACGGGCGGCTGGCTTTTAGGCGCAATACCGCCCCCTGGATTATATATAGTGTAATGCTGCCCTGAGTGACAGACTTTTTTCCCACTCGTAAAAAAAGGCGTATTCGCCGTGTGACTGCATGTGCCGAACTGTGACGTCCGAACCGTGACGGTACGGGACGAATACCGTTACACCCCTAGTCTGCACTGATGCTGATGTGAAATGCTCTTGTTGCTGTGATGCTAGAAACATGTCGACAGTAAAGTATTATCGAATCGTATCATGGATGCTTTTCTTTCTCCTGATATCTGTGATCGTGGTTTACATTTAGTTTTCCTATGTTTCAGAATCCACGGACTGAAGTCAGGTAAAACCCTGAAGGAGTTTCGAGGTCACACGTCGTTTGTGAACGAGGCGACCTTCACTCCAGACGGACATCATGTGATCAGCGCCTCGTCGGACGGCACCGTGAAGGTGAGAGAATAGATCCGTCTGTAGGGAGGGAAGCAAAGGGTCTGGGGTTCAAGTCTCAAAACAAACCTGATGAGTGAGCCAGAGTGAAGCCTCGCCATGACGTCATTGATTTTCTCAGCAACGCCGCTCTGGCAGACTGTCGGAGCTGGGCTCTCGTTGCTCTTATTCTTACGAAGCCAGCTTGAATTAAAGCACGACTTCTCCAGCTTTATACTTTTCTCCAGAGTGACGTGGATATTGTTTACCACTATGGTTCTGGACTGGAACGCCAGCATTAATGCTACCGTTTACTAGCTAAAGTAGTAGCTCGCTGTCTCAATGTCACACAAACAACGTTCATTTTTAATTAACAAGGTTTGGCAACATGGCATGCTGTCTTATACCTGTTGCTTTTAATGTGGCATAAGTCGTTTTCCTACTTGCGTATTCTTGATCTTGTGATAGTGGGGCAACCTGTGTAGCCGTGTATTGATTACTCCTGATGGTTGGTATTTTAAAAAACTGGGAAATCGGCTTATGGAACAACTTTAGTAGGAAAGGTGTGTGTGTCTGACTCAGAGGTCGCGTTAACCGAATATTTTCCGTCTATGACGGATTTTTTTTAACAATGACGGACAAATCTGAAAGCAGTCCGTCATTTTGACGGATTAGAACAAACTCGGAACGGCGCCAAAGTTTCCCCGCAGCGAGTCTCCGGTGTTATGCGTGCCCTCCAAAAAGGAAATCATACCGTTTCCAAACCTAACCGTACTGTGCCGTACAGATCATTGAAATGTCTGTGAGTTTTGGCTTTACGCTGTGCACGCTCCCGCGAGGTGCAGCAGCCATGCATAACACGGCGCATGTGAACTGTCGTCCCCCCCCCGTTGACAGTTCACGAGCATGCTTCCCCCCCCCCCTTGTCAGAGTTGTGTAAAGGCCGTAAAGGACGGAAGTTTTACGATCCTGTCCGTCAAAATGACGGACAGCGAAAAAGTCTTGTGTGTGTGTATCTGACTGTGTGTGTGTGTGTGTGTGTGTGTGTATATCGACTGTGACTGACTTTGTGTGTGTGTATCTGACTGTGACTGACTTTGTGTGTGTGTGTGACTGACTTTGTGTGTGTGTGTGTGTGTGTGTATCTGACTGTGACTGACTTTGTGTGTGTGTGTGACTGACTTGTGTGTGTGTGTGTGTGTGTGTGTGTGTATCTGACTGTGACTGACTTTGTGTGTGTGTGTGTGTATCTGACTGTGACTGACTTTGTGTGTGTGTGTGTGTGTATCTGACTGTGACTGACTTTGTGTGTGTGTATCTGACTGTGTGTGTGTGTGTGTGTATCTGACTGTGACTGACTTTTGTGTGTGTGTATCTGACTGTGTGTGTGTGTGTGTGTGTGTGTGTGTGTGTGTATCTGACTGTGACTGACTTTGTGTGTGTGTATCTGACTGTGTGTGTGTGTGTGTGTGTATCTGACTGTGACTGACTGTGTTCCCCCCGGTGTGTAGATGTGGAACATGAAGACCACCGAGTGCTCGAACACCTTCAAGCCTCTGGGCACGTCGGCTGGAACAGACATCACGGTGAACAACGTGATCCAACTGCCCAAAAACCCTGAGCACTTTGTGGTGTGCAACCGCTCCAACACCGTGGTGATCATGAACATGCAGGGACAGGTCAGACACACACACACACACACACACACACACACACACACACACTTTTATCCAAAGCGACTTACATACTCAGTACTGTGGGCAATCCCCACAGGAGCACTTTGGGGTGAAGCGTCTCAGGGACACAACGACATGCTGACTGCAGTGGGGTTTGAACCTGAGACCCCCTGATCTCAACACCAACGCACTATCCACTGCACCACACGCCTCCCAATGACACACAGTCACACACACCTCTGCACACGGGACGATATATCATCCTGCATACAACTGTGCAATGAACACGCATGTGCTATTTATTTACACCCTGTGAACAACAGAGCCAGCTCAATGTAGGGTCACTCGCACACACACTGCTTTTTTACTATGCTGTACTTATCGGTTCTTTGTTTACATACTGTGTGTATACTTAGTTATGTGATGTACATTTCCACGCTACGGGAAAAAATGAGGAATTCTGATCAATCTTCGAATCAAACTTTATCAATACCGCAGTTTACCACAAATACACAATACTAACACTGCTGCTGTGTGTGTCTCTCTCTCCTCTCTGTGTGTGTCTCTTTTTCTCATGTGTGTGTGTGGCTGTGTGTGTGTGTGGCTGTGTGTGTGTGGCTGTGTGTGTGTGTGTGTGTGTGTGTGTCACAGATTGTGAGGAGTTTCAGCTCCGGTAAGAGGGAGGGAGGAGACTTCGTCTGCTGCACTCTCTCTCCTCGGGGCGAGTGGATCTACTGCGTGGGAGAGGACTTCGTGCTCTACTGCTTCAGCACCGTCACCGGCAAGCTGGAGAGAACGCTGACGGTACGTAAAGAGATCAGAGATATCTATCCTCTGATGCGGCTGATACAATAATCCCATGGTCACGTTTGAATTAGGATGTTTGTCGTGTTTTCTGGAAGACACCAAGCTCTGTAAAAGATGAAACTTAACTTTATCTAGAATTAAATATATGGGAACGCTGGAGAGAACGCTGGAGAGAACGCCGGCGGTACGCACAGCCGGCGGTACGCACAGCCGGCTGTGCGTACCGCTGACGGGAGATCAGAGATATCTATCCTCTGAATCTGCCGATACATATTCCCACGGTCACGTTTACATTCAACTCCTTAGGCTCCTTTCAAACGGGAATAAAAATGAACAAAACAAAAGTGTAAGAATACATTTCTACTGGAATTCAAACGGTGGG